>NC_044333.1:27748154-28048904 GCF_007399415.2 Gopherus evgoodei
GGCATCTCCAGTGGTTCTGGTACCCAAACCAGATGGGAAAATACGCTTTTGCGTGAACTACCGTAAGCTAAATGCGGTAACTCATCCAGACAACTATCCAATGCCAAGCACCGATGAGCTATTGAAAAAGTTGGGACGTGCCCAGTTCATCTCTACAATAGACTTAACCAAGGGGTACTGGCAAGTACCGCTAGATGACCCTGCCAAGGAGAGGTCAGCATTCGTCACCCGTGCGGGGGTGTATGAATTTAATGTCCTTCCTTTTGGCCTTCAAAATGCACCCGCCACCTTCCAAAGGCTGGTAGATGGTCTACTAACAGGACTGGGAAAATTTGCAGTTGCCTACCTCGATGATGTGGCCATTATTTCAGACTCCTGGCCCGAACACCTACTACACCTGAAAAAGGTCTTTGAGCGCATCAGGCAGGCAGGACTAACTGTTAAGGCCAAAAAGTGTCAAATAGGCCAAAACACAGTGACTTACCTGGGACACCAGGTGGGTCGAGGAACCATAAACCCCCTACAGGCCAAGGTGGATGCTATCCAAAAGTGGCCTGTCCCAAGGTCAAAGAAACAGGTCCAATCTTTCTTAGGCTTGGCCGGGTACTACAGGCGATTTGTACCACACTGCAGCCAAATCACTGCCCCACTGACCAACCTGACCAAAAAGACCCAGCCAAATGCAGTTAAGTGGACTGATGAGTGTCAAAAGGCCTTTACCCAACGTAAGGCGACGCTCATGTCTGATCCTGTGCTCAGGGCCCCGGACTTTGACAAGCCATTCCTAGTAACCACGGATGCATCTGAGCGTGGTATAGGAGCAGTGCTCATGCAGGAAGCAACAGATCACAACTTCCATCCTGTCGTGTTTCTCAGCAAGAAACTGTCTGAGAGGAAAAGTCACTGGTCAGTCAGTGAAAAGGAATGCTATGCCATTGTGTACACCCTGGAAAAGCTATGCCCATATGTTTGGGGACGGCGGTTCCAGCTACAAACTGACCATGCTGCACTAAAGTGGCTTCATACTGCCAAGGGGAACAACAAGAAACTTCTTCGTTGCAGTTTAGCTCTCCAATATTTTGATTTTCAAATTCAGCACATCTCAGGAGCTTCTAACAAAGTAGCTGATGCACTCTCCCGTGAGAGTTTCCCAGAATCCAGTAGTTAAAAAGTGTTCTTAAAATGTAGAAGTCTGTTAGTTATATACTTAGTGGTATATGTAAAGGTGCATGTTTTGTATTAATCTGTTTATTTTAAAGTTCTAGCAGGAAATCGCTGCCAGTGAGCTTCCCCACTGTCTGCAATTTGGGGGGCGTGTCATAAACAGATAGCTAAGGGTTAACGTCTCTTTCACCTGGAAAAAAGTGATCTGGGACACCTGACCAGAGGACCAATCAGGAAACAGGACTTTTTCAAATCTGGGTGGAGGGAACTTTGTGTGGAAGTCCTTTGTTCTTGGTTCTTCTGCCTGTATGCTCTCTTGGCTATGAGAAGTGATTTCTGTTTCCTGCTTTCTAATCTTCTGTTTCCCAGTTGTAAGTACCAAAGATCAGATAGGGATTTATATGTTCTTTTGTATTTATATGAATATAGTTGCTGGAGTGCTTTAAATTGTATTCTTTTTGAATAATGCTGTTTATTCATATTTCTTTTAAGCAATTGACCCTTTATGTGTCACCTTAATACAGAGAGACCATTTTTATGTACTTTTCTTTCTTTTTATATAAAGCTTTCTTTTTAAGACCTGTTGGAGTTTTTCTTTAGTGGGGAATTCCAGGGAATTGAGTCTGTACTCACCAGGGAATTGGTGGGAGGAAGAAGTCAGGGGGAAATCTGTGTGTGTGAGATTTACTAGCCTGACTTTGCATTCCCTCTGGGTGAGGGGGGAAAGAGAGATTAACTCTCGGTACTTCTGTTTTCCAAGGCTGGGAACGGGGAGGGTGGAGTCCCTCTGTTTAGATTCACGGAGCTTGCTTCGGTGTCTCTCTCCAGGAACACCTGGAGGGGGGAAGGGAAAAGGTTTATTTCCCTTTGTTGTGAGACTCAAGGGATTTGGGTCTTGGGGTCCCCAGGGAAGGTTTTTGGGGGGACCAGAGTGCCCCAAAACACTCTAATTTTTTGGGTGGTGGCAGATTTACCAGGTCCAAGCTGGTAACTAAGCTTGGAGGTTTTCATGCTAACCCCCATATTTTGGACGCTAAGGTCCAAATCTGGGACTAGGTTATGATAGAGGCAATATGGTAAGTGCCACAAGTCAAGAGAAGACTTTTCTCTTATATTCATAAAAACATTACTGATTTTGTTTGATAAGTTTAATTTATATATATAAATAAAATATTTGGTGTAGTATTTGCCTAGATCTGTTTACAAATATTAGCTCTGTGGGCACGCCAAGCAGAACAGAACTGAGGTTACCTAATTTTGCTGGGAGTATAATAGGAATCCAGAAATGCAGCACATTAGACTAAATATGTTTCTTCCCAAGGCTAGAGTATCTCCTCATTGTTGCCAGGGATGCAATATAATTATTACACTAATCAATCCCCTTGCACTTATTTGGCACCTTTCTTCTAATGGACTTGAAAAAGTTTAAAAGCATTAATTAAGTTTAACAACACCGTTGTAAGATAGGAAATATAATACTTTTTGAACAGATAGGCAAACTGAAGCATAGAGCACTTAAGTGCTTTACCTAATGCCAAGCGGTGAGTCACAGGCAGAACTGGGAAATAAAGCCAGGAGAACTGACTCTCAGCCACACATTTTATTGTAGCTTTATTTTAAGAAATTAATGCAATTAATGAGTACAGGTGCAGTAACAATAGTCAACTGCATACAATAGAAAATTCATTCCTAACGCACTGAAAGCATACAGAATGTCCTGTCTGAACAGCAAAAGAAAATGATATTAACACAAAAGACAAGGGGATTATGTACCACATTATTGATTTAATGTGCTTATTATGGCTGTGTAGTGGGTTACTTAAATGGTTATCTGAAGATTAAATAAGAGTAATCGTAAGGTAGAAAGAAAAGGGGGAGAGGGCGAGAAAGGACGAGAGGAAGAGAGAGAGAGAAGGAAAGCAGAATTATCTTCTCAAGAATCAACAGGATCAATTATTTTTTTTTAATCCTGAATGGTTTTAGGAGATATCTCATCATCATCCAATAATTATAAACTGCCAATCCAACAGCCAGTCTTTTGTTCTAACTATTCGATGATGCCATAGCCACAGTATAGAATCAAGTGTATTTTATGTATTGTTCTTCAGTCAAAGAATAAAAAAAAATACTTTTCAAAGAGCCTCACGACCCATTTTTAAAAAAACAACAAAACCTCTGTTGTGGTTTCCCCTCAGTTTATTTGTGCTGATAGAAGCACTAGCAACTACAGCAGTAGTGTAACTCTGGTGTACCTGACATTTTAACTATTGTTTTGTCTGGACGGCCCCTAAACCATGTTAGACGACAAACATACAATTCTAGCAGCCCATCTGCTCTGGTAGGCCACATTGCATTGTATTCGTGGTGGCAACAGTGAGAGGATGTAATAAAAATGACTAGAGTAGCCACAGTCTATGTAGAACGTTTTCCTTGGTCTTTTGGTATATTCTTGGTGCTTATATTTGTAACATACAAAAATTTTGAAGGTGCTAAAATTGGAAGATTGTATGCCCCCAAATGGAAAGACTAAATGTTGAGACTGACAAAAAGCCTTGAGTTCCTTTTGTTATATATGGTTTACTTGTCACTTGTAGGCCATGTGTTATTTATGTGTGTACTCATAAGATATAATTTATACAAGAAAATTTAGGTGAGGTATGGTAGCAGTGTATTTTTCCTGATCATCCTGGGCTCAGGGCAGTTATAAGGTAGTAAAGCCTGGGTTAGGTGATCTTACCCTATATAACATGGAAAAGGCCTAATTTAATAATAAGCAATGTATGAGTAGTTTGGAAATCATGTATATAATAAATATTTTCCAAATGGGAAGGAAAACTTTCGGGCAGTGAGTGAAAAGAAAGTAGTGTTAATAAAAAGAAAACATGTCATACTACATATAAAAGTTTGTATTGAGACTAAAAGTCTTTGTCTCTGTATTTCTTAAAATAGCCAATTTCTTGAACTGCTATATTCCATTTGATTGCTGTGGTGTAGTACTCTGTAAGTATGCAAATAAAATCTGGTCTATGGATATAAGTGGTGGTTCTGTCCTTGGATTTGAGAGAGAACTGTAGGCCTGGTTGAATCAATCCTGAAACATCCTTAAGCAGTAACACTGCAGCGGACAAGTAGCACACTATGGTTTTATTTCTGAAGCAAGAGAATAATCATGCTTTGGCTTTCTGTACTCTAAACTTTTGAATTAAGGCTTAGGAAGACCATAAAAGAGGAAATAGCAATAGGTGAGCAGTAGTTAAGTTATGAATAAAGACTTCAGCAGAGTTAGGGTTGAGGTAAGGACAAATTCTGGTAACGTTCTCAGGACAGGAAAATTTACTGAAAGGGAGAAGTAGATGGGAAAAGTAAGTAGAGTATATGCATGATTCCAAGTATGACTCCAAATTTTCTGCTTTAAGGAACAAAATAAAGGTCAGAATTAAGAATTGTTATGATAGAGGCAGAGATCAGGACAAAGAATATTTTATTCAGTCTGAAACATTCACCATAAGGAAGTAAAGGTCATATTTCCTACATTTAAAAAATAATAAGATAACAAAATAAACCTGATCTTCTGTTGAGGAAACTAATTCTCCATTTGATTTAAGATTTCTCACCTTAGATATCACACACTAATCCTCTTGGCCCTTTTGGGATATCTCACTTTTAAACATTTGCTTAAAAATCAGTCTGTCACATTTAGGCAATCGTTGGAAGAAAGTTCAACCTAAATGTGAGAAGGTTTGTGTGAAAATGCCCAAGTAGTTGTGCAGATTTCCGACGTTCAAACTCCAGAGCACATTCAAACACCAGAATAGGTTTCAGATGTTCAAACACAGGGTACGTCTACACTACCTCCTGGATTGGCAGATACCGATCGATCTATCGGGGATCAATTTATCGCTTGTAGTATAGACACAATAAATCGATCCCCAGTCTCTCTCCTGTTGACTGCTGAACCCCAGCTTGGCAAGAGGAGGAAGCAAAGTTGACGGGAGAACAGTGGCTGTCGGTCCTGTGAAGTAAGTGATTCTAAGTCGATCTAAGATACGTTGACTTCAGCTATGCTATTCTCATAGCTGAAGTTGCGTATTTTAGATCGATCCCCTCTCTCTCCCTCCCCGGTGTAGACCAGGCCACACAAAGGAATGAGTGCATTTTAAATGCCTAGATGAGTGGATAGCTTGTCTCCATGAGATTCCTCCGGGAGTGGACTGTCAAACAGATAGCTAAGGGTTAATGTTCTTTTACCTGTAAAGGGGTAACACCAATAACCTGAAACACCTGACCACAGAGACCAATCAGGAAACAAGACTTTTTCAAATCTGGGTGGAGGGAAGTTTGTGTGTGAGTTCTTTGTTCTTTGTCTTGTGTCTGACCCTCTCGGCTCTGAGAGTGATCTTTCTGTCTCCTGCCTTTCTAATCTTCTGTTTCCCAGTTGTAAGTACAAAGAGATAAGACAGTAGGGTTATATTGTTTGTTTTTTGTATTTACATGTGTGTAGTTGCTGGAGTGTTTTGAATTGTATTCTTTTTGAATAAGGCTGTTTATTCTTATTTCTTTTAAGCAATTGACCCTGTATTTGTCACCTTAATACAGAGAGACCATTTTTATGTCCTTTTCTTTCTTTTTATATAAAGCTTTCTTTTTAAGACCTGTTGGAGTTTTTCTTTAGTGGGGACTCCAGGGAATTGAGTCTGCAGCTCACCAGGGAATTGGTGGGAGGAAGAAGTTAGGGGGAAAATCTCTTTGTGTTAGATTTACGAAGTCTGACTTTGCATACCCTCTGGGTGAAGTGGGGGGGGGATTAGACCTCTCGGTACTTCTGTTTCCAGAACTGGAAATAGGGAGGATGGAGTCCCTCTGTTTAGATTCACGGAACTTGCTTCTGTGTATCTCTCCAGGAACCCAGGAAGGGAACACCTGGAAGGGAGAAGGGTGGGGGAAATGGTTTATTCCCCTTTGTTGTAAGACTCAAGGAATTTGGGTCTTGGGGTCCCCAGGGAAGGTTGTTGGGGGGACCAGAGTGCCCCAAAACACTCTAATTTTTTGGGTGGTGGCAGCTTTATCAGGTCCAAGCTGGTAACTAAGCTTGGAGGTTTTCATGCTAACACCCATATTTTGGACGCTTAGGTCCAAATCTGGGAAAAATGTTATGACATGGACAGTACTGTTAAGTCCTGCTAGTGTGTTCTGAGGCTGTACCTCATAGGTGGTTTCAGCTGATGAATCATGGCTGTGGTCTATGGGGAGGGTTGCAATGCTGTACTTCTTTGACTGGAACCCATACATCTTTGGATATATCCCTGGCATAATTTCTATTCACTGCAAAGGCAGCTATACACATTACATGTGTTAAGAAAATATATTTCAATGTAAAAACCTAAGATTTATTTAATAACAAACAGCAGTTTAAGGTGATGGCACATGCAAAACTATATGGCAACCTTATAGCGAATAAACCATGAGACTTTTAAAATAAACATGCTATTTATTTCTCTGGGATTGTGCTAAATAATATAAATAATCCTGTTAATGTGCTTACTAAAACATTGCTACGAAGGCTGATGTAATAAATGACAATGAATTAGGTATTAAAAAGTATGTCCCTGGTTTTGTTTTTGTAAAATTGACCTTTGATTGAGTTTTAGAGTTTAATTTATTCAGAATCACCTCGGCCTCCACCATCCCTTCATTGCTTAAGTATATGCAGTACTGGAACTTTGAATGTTATAGCTAGTAAGAATGCTTAGAAAATTTACAGTCTTTAAACCCTATGGCCTTAGAGGCCTTGAAATCAACAGCTCTTTCATTTTTACTTAGAAATTCTGATTTTTTCCTAATGACACAGCATTCCTTATTTACCTGGATTAGACTTGATTTTACAGCTACATAGGCAATATGATGGCTGCTGAAGAACAGCTCACTGCTTTTTGTTTTTTTGGATCTTTTTAAAGGCTTTGCATGGCAATTAACATTTTTTAATTTTTACTTTCTTTTCTAATGTCTCCCTTTTCAGCTTTTTATGTTGCCTTGTAACTGTAACACTCACCATTGTATACTGCATTTGATGTTTTACCTAGGTTTTTCTTGTTGTGTGCTTTAGACATCAGGTGTTCAATTTTTGTAGGTCACTTCAATGTTACAGTCACAATGGATTCTTTCAAATAGTTTTACATTTTGAACAAAACCAGAAATACATAATTTCCTTTCATGCTTTTAGCTTTTAATTCCATCATTTTAGACTGTTATAATGCACCTCCTAGTCAGTTTTTTGTACTAGTTTAAGGTTTTGTGGGAGCAACACTTTAAGGTTTCTATAATAATTACTATAACCATCTTTTTTCTCTGTGTGCACCCCATACACTCTAAATCTGTGGGTCGATCCAAATAAAGAGACATGGACAGTGAATTCTATCTGAGGCAGCATTAACTCTCTGTGACTTCCCTTTGCACTTATAGAGCATACCTGAGGTCTGTGAGCCAATGGCAACAGAACTGTTAGTCCATCCATGCTGCCAGAGTTGGACTTCCTCTGTGCAGCTGCCTGATATCTGTGGAGTCATAGGTACTGGAACTAGGGGTGCGCTGCACCCCATGTCTTGAAGTGGTTTCCATCAGGGTTTACAGTTTGGGTCAATGGCTCTCAGCACCCCCACCTCACAACAGTTGAAAATTAGGATCCCCATCGACTGCCCCATTCCACACTGGGGCCCTGTCCTACCCATTCCATACTGCTCCTGTAGAGTAGACTTGGGGAATATGTAGCTTAAGATTCTGAGCATTGATTTATTTCCTCAGTGCAGTTTTGTGTGGGGAAGAGGGTGTTGATATTCATGACATTATCGCTAGAATCTTTAGTCTATTGGCACAGGGACAGGGCATGTGCTGTACCCAGGGCCGCCCAGAGGGTTCAGTGGGCCTGGGGCAAAGCAATTTCAGGGGCCCCTTCCATAAAAAAAAATAAGTTGCAGTACTATAGAATACTATATTCTCGTGGGGGCCCCTGCGGGGCCTGGGGCCTGAGGCAAATTGCCTCACTTGCCCTCCCCTCTGGACAGCCCTGGCTGTACCATCCCTTTGAATGATGTAGCACCCTCCTTGTTGCACCCAACTAGCTCCAGGGGCCAGTGGGAGGAGTTTGAGTAGCTGTGGGCCTGTCTCCTCCCCATCCCCTGTTCTCAGAGAGAGTGCTCTTTGACTTATTATCCAGGTTAAGAGCTGAGGGTGTTGAGGAAATTGTTCTTGGGGCATCAGAATTGGCAAAAACAATCACGTCAAAACAAAGAAACTGCTCCAGAGCTAGTCTACTAAAGTAACCATTATGTTAGTCTCCACTATGTGCTAATGGAAGCCTTTTTGTGTTTCTTATGTTAAGTTTTCGGGAAGAATTGAGGTTACCTTGAATGCTGGGAAGTAATATGAAGCCCATCATTCCTCTGAGGAAATTTACATGAAAATGAAGCTACACCCTCATAGTGTAAGTAATACACTAATGAGCAGAGCCCTTTACACTGTCTTAGCTTTTTCAGGCTTTTCTAAAATGTTTTACAATTCAACACACTTTATTCAAATAAAATATCGCTTGATTAAAAAAGAGAAGTCCCTGGTAATACTGTGTGATCACTACTTTTCTAGAATTATGTGACACTATAAATAATGGACCATATCCTCTACCACTGATTTCAATAGAATTTTGTAAATTTATATCAGCATAGAATATCTGGCCAAGTTGGTTTAAAAGAAGATTGTCCAATCAGCCTAACATAGGTTACCAGACTTCAAATAAATGAAGAGTGGACAGCACGGGATTGCATAGGAATTGCACAGAAGGAGAATGATTGCACTCCAATTCTCCCCATGTAGGAACAAATAGTGTGTGTTAAAGTTAATGGGAGTTCTTCTTTGAGAGATTGCACAACTCCATTCCACTTCAGGTGTGTGCAAACCCAGTGCACCACAGCCGTAGATTTTTCCTTAAGCAATGCTTGTCAGGGCACACAGGCACCTTCAGTAGTCTCCTGCTGCTGCATCAGGGTATAGAGGGGCACCTGGAGTGCCTCTACCCTTCGTTCCTCCTTACTGCCCATGGTTGGTAGTCGGAACACATAGCCTTGTTTACTGCAAGTTTTCTCCAACTGCAGAGGGATTATCACCCTTCTGAAAGTAGCTAGAGGTACTCTTGATATGTAAATGACTGTAGGTTTTCTTTATTTTTTTATTCTGACTTTGGGTATTGGATTCCTCTTTTATACAAAGGGTATGGTCGCTCATTACAAGGGTATGCCTCAGCTTGTGGGCTTTTGGCTTTCTTCTTTTGGGTGCAGTAAGTGGTCGTCATTCCAAATTCCTAAAGTGCCAATGACAGTGAAGGTCATGTTTGAGATCATTGTCAGATCTGCAGGGACTATAAACCTTGGACTAAAAAGGATGAAGAGGTGAGACTGTGTCCCATTCTCACGGAGGCTGCCCTGCATCCACCCTCAGTGTAAGCACTGAATGCTCCTTAGTTAGGATTGCCTCTCTGGACGGGGATTGGTGATGAGTTTCCAATACAACTTCTCCAGTGCCAAGGAAAAAGCAGAAATCGGAACACTATTCCTTAAAGGAGCTGAGCACCTCTAGGAGGTCAAAGTCTCCAGTACTGTCCACTGGTAAACTACCAAGAGGAAAAGATAGAGTGTCATCTGGAATGAGACATGCTGTGGTACCAACTTCTTCTGATTAAGGGTTGTCAACTCCTACTCTGGTGCCTGGGCCATTGAGGCTGACCCCCACTGTGGTGCCAAACCTTTGATTCCTGAAAAAATGGAAAAAGTCAATGACAACCAAATATTGATGCTTGGCTTAGTCATATGGCTGACCTTTCATCTAATGAATGATTGGCATTCTGCAAAAAGGGAATGCCTGAAAAAGAAAATTTGGGCAGACGTTTTATAGGTCTGTGATTAACTTAGATCATAAAGATAAATATGTTGGTTTTCCTCCCTTCCCTTTACCCTAACTCTTTCTTTACTTTGTATATTATGATGAATCTGGTATTCTGGAATATTTGTTGTATTTGGGAAAAAAACTAATACAAAACTATAAATACAAAAAAAACTTTGTGGAAAACTCCATCCTCTCGATCTTCGCAGATAACATAGCAGTGATGTTCTATGTGAACAGGCAGGAAGAGGCTGCATGAGACTTTGTAAAGAGGTAATACATACTTGGAAGTTTGTATCAGCAATGCAATGAATCTCAAAGTGTCCTAACTTTCTGGTGTTAAAAACAGCTTGGGGGGGATCACCTGAGTAAATTGGTCAGCAGAGTGGTGTCTCAGGCTGAATGTCATGAGATTCATTTTTCAGGCCTCTCAGAGACCTATATGCTGTTTATCTCAACAGAAAGAGCCAACTCTTTTGTTCCAGGGGAGGTCTCCCTGACACATGCTTTCCTGTTCTCTTGGAAAGACAAGCTTTATACCTACCCTTCTACTCCTCTCTTCCCCAAGTTGTTATCCAAGTTCAAGCAGTATCATGCTCACACTGGGCTACACTGAGCAGTATCACAATACATGTGGCTCATTGGAGCTCTGTAGCTGAGGAGGCTAACATTGATCTTTAATGAAAAAGCTCCCCACAAACTGGCATATTGTAACACTGAGTTGTGTGTGTCTGCTAGTGGTTTCACAGATGATGAGAGGCTTGTACTGATACCACATAATAGGATTTCTCCTTTAGCTCTGGTAACAGAGACCTGTTTTGGTGCTGAAGGTTCAAATTTCTGGTGTTGACCCATGACAACATTCTAAAGATGTAGCACATATGCATCTGCTCATACTTTGCCCATGCCAAATGCTATGTATGGGTATAGTGGAATAACATCAGAGAAGACAATGAGCATATGAATTTCCTCCCCATTATCCCAGAGGGAGAGGAGTTCTTGATCTGCTGGTTTTCAGTGACCTGAGGAGGTACTGAATTGACACACACAGACTAAAGATAGCCTTCTCGTGCCAAACAGTTGTCTGGAGGCTGTCGAAGTTAGGACTTCTTAGGATGAAGATTATCCATGTGGTGATGACAATTTAGAGGTAGGAAAGGTAGAGAGGACACAGGATTTCTAGAGCTGTATGGAGATCAGAAATTCCCTTTCATGAAAGATTTTGAGTTTTTGAAATTAGGTTTTGTTTCAAATCACAGTGAAAACTAAACATTTCCAAACTCCCCACAAAAGCAAAAATTTGAAAAAATCTTTAGTTTTGGATTGGTGGAAATGTTCAATGTAGACATCACAATATTTTCTTTTGAAAATTCAAAATATTTTTATAATACATTTAAAAAAAATCAAAATGAAAAATCATTTCAAAATGAAAAATCAAAGCATTTTATTCCAAAATATCAAGATGGGCATTTTCAGCACTGTTTGAACTCCTCTTGCCCCCACCTCCAGTTTTCTTCCAAAATTAAATTCTGGTGAAATTGACCCAATTTCATGAAGTGTGTTGATTTCACCAGAAATGTATACTCTGATTGAATATAGTTCCATCTAGGTTTTTCTGGCCAGCTCTAATAATGTCTCCACAGCTCCTGCGCCTACCCACAGAGCATGTTAGGTTTGAATTACGCATCTGAGTAATTTTCACCAAGTGTACGGTACAGCGTACAGCCAGTATATGTGGCCTGCAGGGGCTTACCAACACATTAGTGCCTTATAAACTGGATTCAGGATCAGGTCTAATAATAAGAGAGATTTTACACTGGAATAATTAAGCTATTAATTCACAAATGAATTGATATATAAAAGTGAATTTTCCTAAGGCTTGTTATTTGATGACAAGAATAATACTACGTATTATGATGATAATATTCTGAGCGTCTTTAGCATTTTTCATTCCAGGATTTCAAAGCGTATTACAAACCTAGTGAATCGTGGCTCACAACACCCTGGTGAATTAGGTAAATGACTGTGTCACTGAGACAATTATTTACCATTTATTTTCAGTGGAGTTACAATATATTGGTATATTGCATCTTAATGGATTGCTACTTATTTTAGCCCACATATGGTACATGTAACATTTTCTGTTACATCATATCAATGAATTATTCATGTCCCCTCCTTTTTTTTCTTGGTCTGGATCTTCTTTTTTTCAGATTAGTGTTGTGGTTTTGGATATGAATGAATCTGCTGCTACTTCACACATTTTTTTCTCTCCTTGACACTGTTGTTGCTCCAAAGGTATTTAAGTCTTTCCTTTGAAAAATATTGTGAAATTTTACTTATACTTTCCGTGATTATGGATCTTTCCTCATCATGGTTTTCTCCGTATGAAGGAGCTTGACTTACATTATGTGAATAACTGAAATGGACTTACTGTGCAGACTTTTATTTGGCCACCAATAGAAAGTATTGCATTTTTCTTGACCTTTTATTTTATTTTATTTTATTTGAACTTGTAGCAGAAATCATGTATTACCAGAGCTCTTAATGGCCTTTTGTTTTGTTTTGTATAACAGTTTCTTTATTTTATTCCCTGCCAACATTATTTTTTGACAGTTGGATCAGTTTAGTTTTTCTGAGTATATCTCTCACAGTATATAGAGAATACAAAACAATTTAATACTATTGCTTTTTGTTAATGTATTGCATACTCTAATTATTCTAGATATAAATGGCACTTGGCAAACTTGGCACTTGGCAAATCCATGCATTTTCTAAAATTCTCTTGTTATATAACCATTTCTAGCAATGAATTTTCTGATTCTTTCCTTGGTCTCATTTAAGATACAATATTTTTAATATTTGCCTTCAAGAACTTTGGTTACTGATACAGTATTTTGATGAAAGCAGCAAAGAATCCTGTGGCACCTTATAGACTAACAGACGTTTTGGAGCATCAGCTTTCGTGGGTGAATACCCACTTCCTCAGATGCATGTAATGGAAATATCCAGGGGCAGGTATATATATGTGTGCTAGCAAGCAAGCTAGAGATAACGAGGTCAGTTCAGTCAGGGAGGATGAGGCCCTGTTCTAGCAGTTGAGGTGTGAAAACCAAGAGAGGAGAAACTGGTTCTGTAATTGGCAAGCCATTCACAGTCTTTGTTCAATCCTGAGCTGATGGTGTCAAATTTGCAGATGAACTGAAGCTCAGCAGTTTCTCTTTGAAGTCTGGTCCTGAAGTTTTTTTGCTGCAGGATGGCCACCTTAAGGTCTGCTATAGTGTGGCCAGGGAGGTTGAAGTGCTCTCCTACAGGTTTTTGTATATTGCCATTCCTAATGTCTGATTTGTGTCCATTTATCCTTTTCCGTAGAGACTGTCCAGTTTGGCCGATGTACATAGCAGAGGGGCATTGCTGGCATATGATGGCGTATATTACATTGGTGGATGTGCAGGTGAATGAACCAGTGATGGTGTGGCTGATCTGGTTAGGTCCTGTGATGGTGTCGCTGGTGTAGATATGTGGGCAGAGTTGTCATCGAGGTTTGTTGCATGGATTGGTTCCTGAGCTAGAGTTATTATGGTGTGGTGTGCAGTTACTGGTGAGAATATGTTTCAGGTTGGCAGGTTGTCTGTGGGCAAGGATTGGCCTGCCACCCAAGGCCTGTGAAAGTGTGGGATCATTGTCCAGGATGGGTTGTAGATCCTTGATGATGCGTTGGAGGGGTTTTAGCTGGGGGCTGTATGTGATGGCCAGTGGAGTCCTGTTGGTTTCTCTCTTGGGTTTGTCTTGCAGTAGGAGGCTTCTGGGTACACGTCTGGCTCTGTTGATCTGTTTCCTTATTTCCTCGTGCGGGTATTGTAGTTTTGAGAATGCCTGGTGGAGATTTTGTAGGTGTTGGTCTCTGTCTGAGGGGTTAGAGCAGATGCGGTTGTACCTCAGTGCTTGGCTGTAGACAATGGATCGTGTGATGTGCCCGGGATGGAAGCTGGAGGCATGAAGGTAGGCATAGCGGTCGGTGGGTTTTCGATATAGGGTGGTGTTAATGTGACCATCACTTATTTGCACCGTGGTGTCAAGAAAGTGGACCTCCCGTGTAGATTGGTCCAGGCTGAGGTTGATGGTGGGGTGGAAGCTGTTGAAATCATGGTGGAATTTTTCCAGAGTCTCCTTCCCATGGGTCCAGATGATGAAGATGTCATCAATGTAGCATAGATAGAGAAGGGGTGTGAGTGGACGAGAGCTGAGGAAGCATTGTTCCAGGTCGGCCATGAAGATATTGGCATATTGTGGGGCCATGCGGGTGCCCATAGCAGTGCCACTGATCTGGAGATATATATTGTCATCAAATTTGAAATAGTTGTGTGTAAGTATAAAGGCACAGAGCTCAGCAGCCAGTTGTGCTGTGGCATCATCAGGGATAGTGTTCCTGACAGCTTGTATTCCATCTGTGTGTGGGATGTTTGTGTAGAGAGCCTCTACATCCATGGTGGCAAGGATGGTGTTTTCTGGGAGGTCACCAATGCATTGTAGTTTCCTCAGGAAATCAGTTGTGTCGCGGAGATAGCTGGGGGTGCTTGTAGCATAGGGTCTGAGTAGAGAGTCCATATATCCAGATAGTCCTTCAGTGAGAGTGCCAATGCGCGAGATGATGGGGCGTCCAGGATTTCCGGGTTTGTGGATCTTGGGTAGTAGATAGAATAACCCTGGTCGGGGCTCTAGGGGTATGTTGATTTCTTCTGGTGTTAGTGTAGGGAGTGTCCTGAGTAGATGCTGTAGTTTCTTAGTGTATTGCTCAGTGGGATCTGAGGGAAGTGGCCTGTAGAATTTGGTATTGGAGAGTTGTCTGGCTGCCTCCTTTTGATAGTCAGACCTGTTCATGATGACAACGGCACCTCCTTTATCAGCCTCTTTGATGATAATGTCAGGGTGGTTTCTGAGGCTGTGGATGGCATTGCGTTCTGCACGACTTAGGTTGTGAGGCAAGCGATGTTGTTCCACGATTTCTGCCTGTGCACGCCGGCGGAAGCATTCAATGTATAGGTCCAGGCTGTCATTTCGACCCTCAGGAGGAGTCCATGTGGGAGTATTTTGATGGTCAATGAGGCTTATCTGCTCCTCCATGCAGATAGTGCATAATGGTGTGGTAACCTTGTTATCTAGAACATCACTCTTCTTCTAATAGAACTTCCCTTAAGCATCTCCATCAATCTTCACATGTTATATACTGTGTACCATGAATATGTTGAAATTTGTGCTCATATTTGATTGTATCTTATGTTTGTTTTACACATTTTAAACACTGCCTTTTCATGTTTCATTCTCTCTCACATGATTAATATATGCAGAGACTTGAATAAATAGGTAGTTTGTTTTCCAGGGAGATGTAAATTGCAAGGAGATTTTTGTATTTGATTATATTAACATGAGACCAGACTGACATAAAGTTGCAAAAGCAAATTGTAATAGCTCACTGAACTTTATTATTTGAAAGTTCAGCCGAATACCTTTCAGTTCACCATTTCGTATTAATAGACAGAACTGTTAATATTCCTTGAGAAGTAAAATCTATTTAAAACTTATTTTAATTTGGCTATGGAAATTTGTAGGGAAGATGAAGGTTTGAAGGACTTGGAGCCAAGAAAACTTGGAGTAAATCTCTTACAGAAAATCGTATAGTAAACTGTAATCAATAAAACTAAGATGAATGTGCAAACTAACACCCTGATGCAACTCGGTCCTACTCAGGGGTGAAAGTCACATAAAAGACTTACTGGTACGGGGGCCCGGCTCTGGGTGGGTGGAAGGGGCGGGACCTCGGGCAGAAGGGACGAGGCTGGGTGTCAGCCACCACCAGCCAGCCCTTCCATGCTGCCCAGCCTGCGCCGCCTGGGGCTCTGATGGTGATTTAAAGGGCCTGGGGCTCCAACCCATGCTGTGGTAGCAGCAGCAGCAGCCAGGAGCCGTGGGCCCTTTAAATCGCCAGGCTCTGGGGCAGCTGACCCTTTTGCCCTCTCCTCCCCTCCCCCCATTGGTGGACCTGGGGAAGGGAGGCAAAAGGGGCAGAGATGTTAAAGTGCTGCCATGGCAGCAGTTTAATGTTGGCTGTGTACAGACCAGTACCAGTGACCAGTTCTTACTGGTATGCTGTACCGGCCCTTACTGGCCCACTCTCACTTCTATTCCTACTGACTTCAAGCATATGCGTAAGTGCTTTGCCAAAAAGGAGATGCTCTTCAGCATATGTTTGAAGTTAAGTATATGATTAAGCGCTTTGCTGAATTGTGGTTTAACTGACTAAAGACATACAAATTTAGGACAATATTATTTTCTTGGATCTGTGTTGCAAGCATCTATTGTACCTTTTTCCTTTCTCCTATTCATGAATATTCTAGTGATGTTAATGGGAGTTCTACATGGAGCTTGAAGAACATACAAAGTCCCAAAAGAGGCTTAAAAGTTGTGTCAGCTGTGCAAGGAGAAGACCTCATCTAGCAGAGACCACAGCTGAGGAGACTCAGAATCCCATATGTGCCATGAAGAGCTCTGCAGTTTAGAATAGTGAGAAGGAACGTGCATAGACCAGGGATTTATCTTCAAACTAACATTGACTGAAAATACTATAGTAAATAGTAGATTCACTTTTCATTTTATTCATGAGACATGAATAACATACTGGGCATTCTTTGGTGTATATTCTGTTATGCCTTTGCTATAATTAATCGAGCAAAAAATGAGTATTATATTTCCTAATCACAATTTTGTGCCTAGAGAATAAAGTGATACTAAAATTTTAATACTGTATAGGGTCTTCTACATCAAACTATACAACCTTTATTTCTAATTTTAAGAGTTAATTGCTCCAGGCAATCATAATAAACCATTATAATTTTTATAGGTGTGTCTAGTTGGTTTTCTATAATTATACTAAACAGGGTCTAAGAATGTTACTGGAGTATATAATCCATATAATGAAAACTCACTTATGTAATTAAGACAACACCATCTTATAGCTCTTTTTCCAGATATACCTAGTAGGATTTGAGAATATTTTTTTGGAAATAGCTTTCAGAAGATTAGCAGAAATCCTGAAATATAATCCACCAAACAATGCATATTATTTTACAATACCATCACATGTTTTAGAACGTTTCCGGTTATTTAGAATTTCTGTTGGTACCTTCAAGATCCATTATGGTTAACCCAACCCTGTGATAGAGCAGGTTAAAAAGTAAGGCTTGATCTTCCAAAGGTATAGCTTTCCAAATATGCTTGACTAATTTGTACACATATTTACTGAATTTGCACACACAACAGTGGTAAGTGCATAGAAGAACCAGTTGCATGTATAAATGGCTAATTGCATGCATAGTCATTTCATACACAGTCACAGTAAATACATGCACACATTATTTTTGTATATACATTTATATGCCCCACTTTTTAAATTCTGATCTTTAAATCTCTGCATCAAAACCTTTCATCCATAGATTAGCACCAATACAATTCATTTTATGTTAATTGTTTTAGGGGATTCTCATTTATTCCAGAATACGTATCAACTATTCTTATTACTTTAGAGCTATCAGGAAGATGGATTTTATGTATTCTTATGCTGGATGAGACATTAATGTGAATGAAATGGAAATCGTCCTCTGCCTCAAGAATTACAGATTGGGTTGTTGAATTTGCCATGCTGATGACGTTACAGAGGATATCCCTCAAGATGTGTGGTCTTGCATCTAGTCCTGCAGCTAATACTCAGGCAAAATTTACATTAAATCCTATGGGAATATCGCTTGATTGAAATAGGACTGCAGGATCAGACCCTTACTATATAACATTGTACGCTCAATACTCAAACTTCGAAAAACTGAACGCCCAGAATTCTCAAAAACTGAATGGCCAACATCTGAGTACTCAAGGCAAAATTCCTTGGGCATCAAAATACCTGTTTTCATATCAAAATTAAATGTGGCTAAGTACTTAGCTAAATTGGGGCCTAAAAGAGAATGCCATGAATTTATCTAATAAAATACAAATTAATCATAGAAAACTAGTTTAGAGGTCCAGATCTCATAGATATCCTCAGAATTCCATCTGGAACAGAGCATATTCTTCTCACTTGTAGGTTCACTCATTCTATTTCACTCCTCCATGGTGTTCAGTTTGTTTGTCAGCTTTCAAGTCCTTAGAAACTAGATCCTTTAGGCTGCTGCAAATCTCTTATCAACAACTGCATTTGAAATTTATCCAACTCTCCAAAAGTTGTACAATCTTGTAAACTGAAAATCCTTGGATCTTCTGGGATATTGCTGATTAAGATCATGTTTAATCTCCTTCCAATATCCTCTGAGTGGTTAGATCCTGATTACAGTGATGTACATTCAAAGTAACTCCATTAAACTCAGTGCAAAACGTTAGTCAAAGGTGTTACTTCAGATTTAGTATCAGAATAGGGGCTTGGGATTTTATGTTTTAACTCATTGCAATAATAAGTGTAAAAGCATCTGAATCACAGACCTGCTTCCTCATCCGACAGTACTTGGTAGTCAAAAGATGTTTAAAATTTTTCTGTTTCCAATTTGAACTTGATAGCAAGAGTAATTTTAGTAGTGATTTGGCATATATATATATATATTTTTAGCTTTTAGTACTGTATCTATTTGCCTCCTTAAATTTTCACTCCAGCACAGCCTTAATTTGTCCACAGCATTTTTGGGAAATTTTGCTATGTAATTTTAGGTAAAAAAAACAGGAATTATTTTTTTGCCAGAATCATCAGGAAAAAATTCTCTCCTGTCTTCATGTTGTCAGAAATTCCAACCATCTGGACACATCTTAATCTGAATTTGTTTTCTTGGGGTACATCTACACAGGGATAAATGACTCACTGCTGGCTCGTTTCAGGGGCTTGGGCTCTGGGGCTAAAATTTGCTGTTTAGATGTTCAGGCTCAGGCTAACCCCCGAGCACTGGGACACTCCTCCCTCACAGGCCTCCACCCCAAGCCCAAACATCTACAGAGTGATGTTTCAGCCCTGGAGCCTGAGCCCACATATGTTTTATCCCTGTGTAGACATACCCTAGGTTATTTAGAGCATCAGTACAATAGCTTTTAGTATTCTCAGATAAAATGGTATCGTGTCTGTCAACCAAAACCAATATTGGACCTATTCTTCCTTAAATACATGTGTAGCTTTCATTGGCACATGAGAATTACTTGTGCAGGACAGCGTTTCTATTCTCTTAGCCTTCTGCATTCTAATTACAAATTCAAACGGTGATGTCACCAGGGTGGCTGGCCCTTGTAAATGAAGCAGGTCTGGCTTCCCAATGTCAGATGCCAATTAAGAGGGTAGGATGGCACCTGGGGCTATAAAGAATCATGGAGAATCTGAGGAGGAGATCTAGTTAGTCAGAAATCCCTGAGACTCAGAAAAGAGCAGGTGGGAGCAAGGGGACTGTGGAAGCTCCTGGAAGGACACTGTAGTTGGTTCAGGGAGAAGATTGAGGGCAGAAGAGTACCAAGAGGGCTTTGCTTGTTGTCCTCCACAAGGACCGGAGAGAGCTGAGGGCCAGATAGCAGCAAAGGGAATTGCCTGCTAACTTCTAAGCAAGAGAGCTGAAGCCAAGGGCTGGACAGGTCAGAAGGAAGGAGAACAATGGAGGAGATAACCTGTTGACATCTCCAGGACTGGAGAGTGGGATCCTGGGGAATAGTTAAAGGACCAGGAGGAGAGAGAGAGAGGTGCTCTCCTGGTGAGGATGCTCCCATCATAGAGACTGAGGGGAAGAACAGAGTTTCACTCCAGCTGCAAGGGCTCAGGTGACTGTCTCAGCAGAGGGACAGGAGAGGACCAACAAGGAATCTCTGTGTGGAGGACAATAGGTTATGTCAATAAATGAGGTGGTTTAGGATTTTAAGGGCTGCTTGCACTGGGATGGGAAATGGACTGTGTATTGGGACTTATGTTTTGCGCCATTTGCACCAACCCTAAAGAGGGTACTATTGAGGCAGGAGAGCCTGGTGTCAAGTTACTGGGAAAACTGCAGCAGGCACACTGGTTGTGCCATAGCCTGCAGCAGGAGAGCAGGAGGGTGCTCTGGCTGGGGCCACCCTATGACATGTGTAGACTTTCTGTAAAGTGATAAGAAAATGTACGTACTATCGAAGCTAGTTCCTAGTGCTGTGAGATGTTCCAGAGGTTATATCAGGAATCATTGCTGTAACACCATGGGTACTCCTGTATGTTTTTGTGGTAGTTCATTCTAGAAGGGATCATGGGTTGGGAACAAACATAACTGTTGGGGATCAAGTTGGACATTGATTTTCCCTATGTTCAGAAAGTGAGCTCTAAGAAGGGAGAAATGGCAACCTTTGTATTTCATTTTGATGAAGATTAGAGTGAAAGCAACTCAGAGAAGATCTAGTATGAAGGTCCACTGATGGAGTAATTCTTATGAGATCAAAATTACTTAGGGCACAAATATCTAACTATAAATGTTGGAGAATGCAAGGGACTCTCTTATTTACTTGTTTGCCTTATATGTGAATTCTTGAGTGTGTTTGGTTTCTGTTATTGTGTTAATGATCATGTCTGATGTAAAGAAATCTTTCTTTTATGTTGCCATGACAGAAAAAAAAAAACCACAGATGGGCTAGTGGGACATTCCACCATGCCCTGACAAAATAAAACAAAGCTAATTGGTGGTGGCAATATATAAAACCATAGAGAAATTCTCTAAAAACAACTTGTTATGGGCAGATCCAGTTCTTTACTTGAAGGAGATAAATGAGAAGTTCCACTGAAGTATTACTCACTAGGATTCTGAGAAACCTGTCATTTGGCTGGGTTTTCAGTGCATTCCATATTTTCAGTTTCTCTTGACATTTCAGATTGTCATGTAGGACAATCTGGCATATTTTTTGCTGATTCTGGAGTACCCAGCAATGGAGTAGGATGTTTTCTTGCCCTGTTCCTGCAGAAAAAAAAAGGAGCTGACAGGCTCATCCCCAAACAAGACTCATTCAGGAATAGTAGATATAACCCTAAAATTAGAAGATAAGGCGTGGAGTAGTTTACTCCTTTAACAGAAACAAAGTGGGGAAGGGGATTTGTAATCCATAGGTTACCGTGGTATGAATGCATGAGTCAGATTAGGGAGGACTACCTCCCCATTCCTAAACTAATGCAAAAGCAAGAGAGGAATCCTGAGCTGTCAGGCGTCTCTTTCCCACTTTGAACTTTAGCATCCAGAAAGTGGGGACCTGCTTATTCCCTTCTAAGCTTAATTCCTATCTTAGATCTTATCACACTGTCGCCAACCCAAAATATAGTATTTGGGTACATGCTCTGTCCCCCAAAACCTTTCCTGGGGAACCCAAGACCGAAATCCCCTGGGTCTCAAAACAAAGGGAAATAAACCATTCCTCCCCTCCTTTCTTTCTCCCAGATTCCCCCCACCCCAGGTTACACTGGGAGCTCACTATGATTCAAACTCCTTGAATCTTAAAACAGAGAGGAAATTCACCTTCTCCCTCCCCTTCTCTCCCCCTCCAGACTCTCCCTGAGAGAGAGACAGTGATCCTAACACAGAGAGAAATTAACCTTGCCCTCCCCCTTCGCTCCTTTCCCCCACACCAATCCCTGGTGAATCCAGACCCCGTCCCCTGGGTCTTACACAAGAATAAAAAAATCAATCAGGTTCCTAAAAGAAAAGCTTTTAATTAAAGAAAGAAAAAAGTAAAAATTATCTCTGTAAAATCAAGATGGAAAATGTTTCAGGGTCTTTCAGCTTCACCTAGATTAGAGGGCTCTCCCTCCCAGCATAAGGATACAAGTTACAGCAAACAGAGTCAAAATCCTTCCAGGAAAATACACATTTGCAATAAAGAAAACAAACAAATGCCTAATTTGTCTGCTATCTAGTACTTACAGTATTGAATAGAAGAGACTTTTTCAGAAAGATTGGAGAGCATGTCTGGTCCTTCTCAGACCCCAGAGAGAACAAAGAACAGGACAAAAAGCACAAAACAAAGACTTCCCTCCACCAAGATTTGAAAGTATCTTCTCTCCCGATTGGTCCTTTGGTCAGGTGTCAGCCAGGTTCACTGAGCTTGTTAACCCTTTACAGGTTGATAGGGAAACCCCCCCCGACCCCACCTTACCCAAGGCCCCAGGTTTTTTTTTTCTGAGAATAAAGTAAGAGTAGGCCCTTAGCTAGAAGCAAGAGTTTTAACTCCTGCTAAATTTGTTTTTCTGTACAAAGGGCACGCTGAGGCAAAAAGATGTGGTCAGGGACCAAAAAGAGGAACTAGAATTGGATAAAGAGGAACCAGGAGATCTGTTAAGTTATAACAGCTGAGTTATAAGAAAAAGTAATAGAACGGTCAAACCGCAGACTTAGCCATAGATGGAAGATTGGGGTTTTGCCATAGATGGAAAATTAATTGGTCAGCTTGCTTGTTATCATTATATTCCAAATAAGGCAAATAACATGTGTAACCAGCGTGCTCCGTTTTGCAGTTTTAACCTTTATAAGCCTGGTAAAATTTGTAACATGTAGAGCAGCAGTCAGCCTCTTGCGTTTGGTCTATGCTGTCTCTCCCTGCATATATGCTTGTATGAAATAAAGGCGTCTCAGGTTGTCTAATCAAATCAACTGGGTGGTGGTCATTTCCATGACAAGGTAAAAGAGACATTAACCCTTAATTATCTGTTTATGACATGAGCTTTCTTATGAGTGAAATTCTCATGAAAATTAAGGCTCTTCTCACAGAAGTTAAGGGCTATATAGGCAGTTTGGAGATAGCTGAAATCTTTTCTGAGGCTCCCAGTCCCAGGAATCTGCTGCTCAGGTTCGTGAAACTGGATGAATTGTTTGTCTGACCCATACAGGATCTATTTTTGTTGTGAAACCTGAAAGAGGCCTGAGTTGACAAGAAAATGTTAAATTGCTCTAGGGTTTTTTTAATGATACAGTATATAGGAATTTTCAGGCAGGACTGAGGTTTGTCACTGATTTTATTCAGTGGCATGGTTGAATAGCTTGAAAATGCTTTCCACCATTTACCAATACCCACCATATATATGCTTAAAATGTCAGACATTGTTTGATGTTTTAAGGCTTTTCATTATTTTAATTTCTCATTTTCAGAAATGGAAGGCAAGATGTCCCAGGTCTCCGCTACTGAATCATCAGAAGATCCAGCTTTGTTTTTCTTCTCGATAACTAAAGTTCCCAGCTAAATAAAACAAATAACCAAAAGCATCAAATTACTAAAACAACAGAAGAACAGCTACTAAAAATTGTTTTTTGAAAGCTGTGTGGTCTCTTGGCCTGCTTATATAAATGCCTGGAAAATGGCAGCAGCCCATTTACTCAGTGATGAAGAATGGATACATTCAGCTGTTTGATTAGTCTGCCCCACCCCATAAAAATGCCATACAACAATCATCTCCAACTTCAATTTTGTGTTAGTTGCTTAACTTTCCATTTTAGTTCATCTCAAGTTCATTCTTAGCCCCAAGTATTCTCCTTAGTCACAAAATCTGAGTAGTTTTTTTTTTTGTTTGTTTGTTTGTTTTTCCCCTTCCAAATGGCTGCTCTATAGAGGACAGAATCTTCCCAGACCAGGCCAAAGAGTAGTAGAAGCCCTACCCTGTGACTTGTGGTGTGACCTTAGATCTGTGTGGGTATGTGATGGTGGTTCAGCATACATGGATGTTTGGCTGGTGGAGCCACCTAGCTGAAGATTTAATAGTCATTCCATGTCTTTACACCAATATTCCCTGAGTGATACTAAAAAAGAACCCTCCTGGGTAACTATTCCATGGTATAGGGATTGCAGACACCACAGGACCGGATCCAAAGGTCACAACAGTTGGTGGAAAGACTCCTACTGATTTAAATGAGAACTCTGAACTTTCTATATCTTGTGCCTCCAGACACTGGAACCTTATTGCTTGTGCTGATTTTTGAATAATGTAACTGCAGAAGATGTTTTACCCTTTAAAAGTCAGAGACTGAAACTATGTTGCTAGGGGAGTCACTTGTACCCCTTGACCAACTAGTATATGACAATTTTAAAAAAAAAGGAACATGATTTAAAAAAAAAATCTGCCACAAATGCTGAATAAATACCAGTCTCTTTAAATAACCATCCATAAACAAGCAAATTGGTGCTTTATTACACATGGGAGTTTTGCCTAAATCTTATATTGCATCCAGTGATGGATGAACTTTCAAAACTAAATGGAAGAGTGTTTTTTACTAAAGCTACATAGATCATTTCATTTTTCTGCATTTCATAATTGAGACTGTTTTCCTGTTTTCTGAGTATTATGTGAATCATCTAATGTTTTAGTTATCTCATATGACTTAAATTATAATGTTTCATAATATTTATATCTAATGATAAAAGCAGTATTGAAGAATTATAGCCCTATGGAGTTTAAAGAGCAAAGCAAACTTATTTTTTGTATAACCATTTTTTATTCACTTGAGCTTATTAGATGGAAGTGGCTATGGATTGTTTAAAATATCAGAGAGATGTTAATGCAGTTTTGATAGTTCAGTTGGTTCAACTTTATAGTTTAAAGTAAAAATCATAGCTAAAGCTTTATCATTTTATCATTATTTTGTTGGGCTATAAACAAATGGCTCCATTTATAAATGTTTACCTGACAGCTACAATTGTGATAGAGCACTGAGATATGTGCAATATGGTCATTCATACACCAGTATAACAGTGCCTCTGATTATGGCCTTGTATGGGTAGATAAGTAGCTATTGACTCATAGTAGCAGAAATAGCACAGGGACATACACCAAAATCACAAATAAAAATCTGAAATACTTGAGGTGCTTGCTGGACAAGATTGATTATTTCAAGCTGCGGGCATTAAATGAAGAAAGATCTTTGTGCTAGATAAGCATGACTGCCTGGTGTTCATCAGTACAGAAGGGTTAGCTACTAAGATTATCGGAACATCATTCTCCCTTAAATCTACTTGGCCACATTTTGGACTATTTGCAAACTGAAGTTACATACTCCAACTATATACCGGAAAAAACATCATTTGTCAATCATAACATGCATTTTCCTTAAATGGAGCACAAGAAAACAGAAATGTCAAACCGTAAAGGTTGTAAATATCCTTTTTTCACGAGTGAGAATAAGCAAAGCTATTAATTATACAGCACTTGCTGTACAAAAGAAATGATGCTCAGAAGTGAAATTAGAACACAAATATTGGTACTAAGGATTAAGCTATGTCGTTTTTCTGTCAAGTTGTCTATGTTCAAACTGTGTATGCTCTCTAGTAAGTTGAAACCATTCCTTGGACAATTGTTTTATTGTAAAATGAATTATATAAATTATTTCCTCCAAGTCCCTGAGTCATTTAAACACCCCAACCAGGATCTGGAATTTCAGTAAGGGCCTGATCCTGTTTGCCCACTTAATCACAGTGCCATTGAAAGGTAAATTCTCTTTATACAATGGTGATGATAATTTCTTTTTAAGGTGTGGGTTCAGGAATAAATGAGTCTCAAGTTCCTAACTGTAAATCATATCTTGTCTAAATAAGAAATCTAGCTTTCTGACCTGTATCCCTAAAAGCCCATTAGCAAAAGACACAGTTGCAGTTAAAAGTTTGAGATTCATCTGACATACCATTTCAGTTTCTTCTATTTTTTCTGTGCTGTATGGATATTAGGTAATAAATACTATTGTTACAGTGAAGTGTGTATATATATCCTCTACATGCAGTACTTCAATATAAACAAATTCACTTACTTCAGAATGGCATTCTCTGTAGATGTGTTTCAGTCTAAGTCCTGTAAGGACAAATAACTCAGCTTAATTATTTATTCTGGGCCAGATCCTTAGATGC
Organism: Gopherus evgoodei; assembly: GCF_007399415.2. NCBI lineage: Eukaryota > Metazoa > Chordata > Testudines > Testudinidae > Gopherus > Gopherus evgoodei. The sequence continues at coordinate 27,774,144 of NC_044333.1, forward strand.
ATCAACTGCATTGAGCTGTTCTGAAGTATAAAGCTGGCAGAAAACTGGCTTAGATGTTTACCTGCGGATTCTTCTGGCATGAGGGAATTTGACTGGCATAGGAGCTGACTATGCCAATACCTACCTAGCCCCCAACTTGACAGATGTGTTGAGAGTAGAGGTGAGAGAAACAAAAAGGATACATGGTCAGAGTGCTGTTGCATCCCAGAAATTCCTACCAAACGATAGCAAGCTTGCCTAATTTTGATCTGCCTTAAACCATACTGGGGACTGAATAAGTACAGGGTGGGCCCAGAGATCATGGATCTGGAAAGGGCCATACTCAGCTGTGCTCAGCACATGTTGTGCCAGATCTCCTGATGGTATAAATTGATTTAGCTCCTGTTGCCAAGGTCATAATTAAAACAAGACTTTCCATTAAACAGACATTTGATAATTGCCATTTGAAAAAAGATCTCTACCCAGAAAGATTTTTTTTTCTCCCATTAAAACATGAACAAATTTGAGCCCCAGTTCTGTAATTAGATTTCTATTAGTGGGTCCTTATATCTGCATGGTGTCCTGCTAAAGTCATCCCCAGTAGTCTAATCACACAGTTTGGTTTGCAGGATCAGGGCCTTTGATCTCCCATAAATGGGGAGTGGGGTGGAAGAAGGGGGGCTGGGCACTGCCACCACAGTTGCCTTGGACCTGGCTGGGGTGGGCAGGGTGGAGATGGAGGCTGGACACCGCCACCACAGGCATGGCAGGGGAGCTGGGGTGGAGAGAAATAACTCATTCAGGATGTCATTTAAAAACAAACAAACAAACAAATCTGTTATCCCATGACTTTTACATTGAGATGCAGGCAATACCAAAGTCCCTTCCTTTTGTGATCTGGATGAAGAGTCACTGTCCACTGTGAACTCACTCTCAGTACTTAGATACACTTCTGCTCAATAGGAGATGTCCCCTCCATCTTACTTTTTTCCTCTCTTCTTTCCAGATTTGGACAATTTTTCACTAACGTGATACACTGAGGGGAATGAAAACAAACTCTTCTAGTCACTGATGTACCAGAATAAAAGCATATGCAAGCCATTTACTCCAGGGTGCCATTTGGTATAGAGGTGGAATGCACTTTTGGGAGTACCTGTTACAGGTCAGTATTCATCATTACAATTTTAATTCTTACAAGAAGACACTTGTGCAGTATTCAACTGGTAAATCATAAGGGGGAAAGATTACAATATACAGATTGGAAATACAATATTTTCTGTATCAGAAGTTTGTTTCTTCTCCTTCCCCTAATCCTCATTCCCTCCCACCCTTTAAAAAATAGAGCCTTTGTCTTTTCTCTTCCTTTTTTAATACTCTCATGTTCAAGGTCCCACACTTCACCCTCATGTCCATAGAGAAATACCAAGACCTGCAAGCTTTGTTGTGGTAGAAGATTCTATATCAGTTGTTTTTAATGAGATTATTTTTTAACCTGATATCTGTTCTATATTTTTTCAACCTTTCTCCAAAAAGGAACCATAGTTAAAGTTCATATGTCCTGAAAGAAGATAGTTGTGACCACAAGGATGGCTGTGGCTATTGGATGTTTTCTGAGGGCTGCCAATTTTCAGTTGTGAAATAAATGAATTAAGTTCTAATCTTGTCCCTCCTACCAAGATGCACACTTTTGCTAAAATACACTATCTCTCTAGGCTCTCCTCTTCTCACTGTGCTGCTGCAGCTGTTGCTATTTCATTTTCCTACCTCATGAGAATACTACTTTTTCTCTTCTCCAATCCCAGCTGCTCTTTGGTTTCTCATACTGAACCAAATTCTGCTTTGTTTCTGTGAAACCACATTGAACTGAAGTTGTAGGTGTAATTTTGGTCAATATTATCTTCTGTTAGCTGTCCTAACTCCTCGGTCACCTTTTCTCTCACTTGTTCCTTATCTTCCCCCATTTTGAGCTCTTTCCAGCTCCTGCTGCTAGCAATGTGGGAACCCTGTTCATGTTGCTTTTATACCTCTAATACTTTCCAACAGAAAGAGTGAAGGGAGTTGCAAGACTCTTATAGGTAACTAGACAGGAAAAGAGGGTTTCTTGAAGCCATAGGGAGGAAATGGCCTGTTGGGGACTAGAGAAGAAGGGTGGGGAAAAAAAGGAAGAGGCAAATCTTTCATATGACTGCAGCAATAATCACAACTAATCCAAATGGATAAGGTATAGGGATAACCGTCTGAACTTTTGGAGTGCCTATCTGAAGTGAATCTTTTGAAATTTATCAGTCAGTAATTCCTCTCAAACCATTTCAAGCAGACTAAAACATATGTCCAGTTATAACTTTTTTAACTCCAGTTTTAACTTTTTAAACTTAGAAGCAAAACCAATCATTTTGGCTCCATCAAAAAGATCTATCTGAAATGTGTGATTGGCTGTTTTTTTTTTCTTTTATGAATGTGTGGGTTAAGTTTCATGAACTGATGTACAGTTCTCACTTTCCCAGAACAATTATTAAATTAGCAGAGCTGCATGTAACTCTTCAGATGCTTAGAAAACAAATTAGCTAGTTTATTTTCAAATGATAAATTGTGATACCTTACTATGCAACCAACAGATTTTTAACCAGTTCCAGATTTTGTACATTTAAACCCACAGTAGAGAAAGTCACCATCTCTTAATTTTTTCAGATCTGTTATCACAGATGTTCCTAGCTGAAATATACACATATGTATAAATAAATAATGCTTAATAATGTTTAAAATATGCATAAACTTCCTTTATTTATATCTGACACTGATTGCATTTTGACAATAGGTTTCTAGCAGATGTAAGTGGTAATTATGGGCTTTATTCTTCTCTCATTGCCACTTTGAGCAGGATCAAGACCAATGTCCGTAGCAGACACTTGCTACTTTTTCACTCCTAACTTTTGCACGAGGAAGTCATCTCTGGACAAATTTTCTTCTAGTTAAATGTGATCAATTTAATGAGCACTGGCCACAATGCACAATTCCTAACATCCAGCCCTAGCTTTCATGGGTGAGGAGGAAGGTTCCCTAAGCAGCAACACTGGTCTATGGAAAGACATTGCACGGCACAGAGCCCTGTACGTGGCAGGGCTGGGAAGGCATGGTTTGGGTAATCCATGTGAATCCTCCTATGCTACATCCCATGAGGGTAGGATTCATAAGAACCTATTTTAACCATCCAGATGGTGTAGATTCTGCTGTTCTGTGGCCCCAGGGGATTTTTCTTCCCTTGCCTCCTGTACATCTCCCTTTAGTATTTGGTTTAGGCTGGACTCTGTGTTTTGGAGCTATCTGCCAAATCTTGGTCCATAAACAGGAAAAATCCTGAGTAAGGATATCAAGATGAGGCCCTTCCAAAATAAATCTCCTGAAACAGTGACATAGTAACTAGGAACTATTCCTTTATTTATACGCCATGGAGTGGCTAATACTAATTTGCCATATTCTGCCCTCAGATATATCCATGCAAACCACTGACTTCAGTTTCTAATCATGAACAAAATTTGACCTAATATGTCTTTGTTTTGAGTTTTGGCTGCTGACTGTTGATGCTGTTGAATCCACAAAGGGCAGCACTGAGCATGGGACTCTATTGATTTGGATGGGAATTTCACCTTAATTTTTCCTGCAGGATGGGATCCTCCAACTACAACTGCTATAGGCACAGGATCACACAAGACAAATCTAATAGAAACATCTGATTAGTTTTAATCTTTGAAATTTTAGCTCAGAAAGCAGGGGGCAAATTTAAGCCAATCACCAGATCCAATGTTGACACTCATTTGTTAACATGATTCTTGAATAGAATTAATAATGCACCCTTACATTATAGATCAATATGCTCTTTGACTAAAGAGTATTACAAGTACCTTTTGTGTATGCTTAATTAGATTGAAATTGCTTTCACATTTCCTTTATAGTCAAGAAAAATCTGATCTCGGTAGTTTAAAAAGAAAATCTCAACAATCATCTCTCCACCTATGCTCCCAAAACTAACAATGGAAAAGGGAAGAAAACATGTTCCAACAAACTCTCCAGCTCTGAGCTTTGCCAAATGGAAATTCAGTTGCCCCTAGAGACAACAGCAGAACCACACTAAGTATCAGTCACTACAGTATATACTCAAAGGAAAACAATTGCTTATTTCCATGTAATAATTCCAGAGGATTTAGGACCTAATCCACTTTGCATGAAAATCAGTGAGAAGAGTCCCATTAACTTAAGTGGGAGTTAGCAGGCCCATTGTGAGAAAAAGTAAACTCTGTGTTCTGCTCTGTATATGGGACCAGACTTTATATGACTTAGCCAACCCTTACTTGTGTAAAAATCTCACAACGTGCTGCCTTCCCTCAAAACAATGCTCATGAAATTCCTACTTCTTCACAGCTTCCCTCTCCCAAGACAAATTTCCCTCACAAAGCATATCCAAAATACATTCTTATCACTTGTTCTCTGAAACTCTTTTCCCTCAAAAACTCCTCAAAACACCTTCTTCTCACTTAGTTCCCCACATCAACTTGTCTGTTATAAAACTTTCCCCAAAACCACTTCTTCCACAAAACAAATTTCCTCCTCACCAGATATCTGCCACCTGAAAACACTGTTCCAATCAAAATAAAATAGTAAATAAATAATATTTTATTAGCTTTTTACTCCTTTCAATTCACCCCCAAGATGTTTATCCTTTTCTTTCACTTCTTTTATCCTGTCTCACCTAGATCGTAAACACCGCATGGCAGGGGCTGTTTTCCTTGTTACTTGTCTGTAAAGTGTCCAGACAATGGAGCCCTAGTCTGGATTGGGGTTTTCAGGTGCTATCATAATATCAGATGATCTTACTCCATATATAATTTAAAACATTCCTACTCCCTAAAAACTGTTTCCCTACAAAGGTAACCCTGCCCCAATGGGATTGTGAATTGAATCTCCAACTCACAATGGCCCTTTGAATATTTTTTTTCTTTAATTCTCTAGGGACCTAATTCTACCAACCCAGAGTGCCTGAGGCTCCCTGCTCTTTCCCTGAGACCAACGATACTCAAGAGGAAGTAGCTTTTAATCTGCTGAGCTCATGAGCATTGTGTCCCTCCCAGTCCAGGGTGCTTTAGTCCATCTACTTACCAGACTGCCCCCTTCCATATTTTGTTCCTTCTCCAATGGTAGTGGCTGTACCTTTTTTTCCCCCTCTGCATAGAGTTATTGGCAATGCTGAATTAACCACAAAGCACAGGAGTCATGTTCTTTGAGGTCTGGCTATAAAGTCACAGAACAATGTGAGTGTAGCTGAGGAAAATCTGTGGAACAGACTGAGACATGGGCAAATTATGTCCACCCAATGAAGGCTCCAGAGGATGGATCCAACCCAAACACTAAAGTAAGCTCTTGGGATTAGAGACCACCCAACTGCCTCTTCTGTGCTTATTTTTGTGTGGCCGGATATTAGGTGGACAGATATGGTCTGCTGCTGCTGCTGGAGCACAGGTGGCAGGGAAAGGGGATGATTTATCCACTGCATTCACTGGGAATCCAGGGAGCAGACAGGTCTTCACTCCACCATGCTGGGTTCTAAGGCTGATGGAAAAGGGGGACTTGGGCCATGGTCATCTCCCCCTGGTTCCTAACTGTGTGTTTGGGGGTGGGGAGTGAGGCATCTGCTACTGCCATTAGTTTTTGAAGGGTGGGCCTCGCTGTACTTTTCTCTGGTGGTCCACAAAGTGAAAAGACTCAGCCACTTCTGCTGTTCACTGAGCAGCCTGGCATGGGACTCATGGCCCCTGCCTCTGGTTATGGGGAAGATACTGCCAGTAGTCCTCAGACAACTGAGGACATGGTGGACAGAGGGGTCTGGAAGAGGGATCGATCTCTAGCTCCACCTCACCCACTAGAGCAGGGGGTCATGCAAACCCCTCCCCAGCAGAGGTCCCTGGATGCTAGGGCCACTCGGCCTCTGCTCTACCAAACAGAGCTGGCCAGGGCTTGCCAAGTGGCAAAATGTTGAGGAAACTTTCTAGGAAAATGTGTAACTTTGAAAAATAGCAGTCGATGGGGTCGGCACCCCCAGGGTTCACCCAGTTCTACTAACAGCCCTGGCTGGGGTGGGGCAGGAGGGCTCCCCCTCAAAATGAGGGCCCCATACTGGGCCGGAGGTCACTCCACAAATGGGGTTCTTTTGCTGGGCTGGGAGTCCCCCCCAGAATCGGGGCCCCCTGCTGGGGTGGAGCTCCCCCCACAATCAGGGTCCCCTGCTGGGATGCGGCTGCTCTCCACGCAGCCAGGGGTCCCCTATTTGGTAGCCGCCGAGTCCCCCTTCCCCTAGGTGGGCCCCCCCGCGCCTGAGGAGACTGAGCCGTGGGTTAGCGGGTGGTCCCAGCGACAGTCCCGGCAGTGTGGGTGGCCTCGCCCCAACACCCGTGTGTGGGGGGGTGGGGGGTGGAGCCAGGGTCCCAGGAGACCCCTCATGGCGGGGTGCGGGGAGCGCCCCAGATGGCCGTGCCGCAGCCCAGGCTGCTCGCAGCCATCCCCCCGGGCAGCTGGGCAGAGGGACGGGGCGCCAGGCTCCTCCTCAGCGCTTCCCACGCGAAGAGCCCGGGAAGAAGCAGGAGCCTCCAGCCTATTCCTTCCTCTATCCCTGCTTCGCTCCCCCTCCCTCCTCCCGTCCCCTCCTTCCCCCGCTTCTAATTCCTGCCGCTCGCTCCGAGCCTCATTCAGCCGCCGCCGCCAGTGGAGTGTAACAGGCGGAGGATGCTGCGGTGTCTGTTCAGTGTCTAGTTGTGAATGGGACTTGCCTCCTCGCCCTCCGCCGCCGCAGGTGACAAGGGAAGCAGCCAGCCCGGCTGGACTCCCAGGTAAGGCTCGGGGCCGTGCCCCCGCTGCACCCGGAGAGCGGGGAGCTTTTGCTGCTGGGGTCGCCTTTGAGGATGGGCATTTTGGGGCTGGGGTGGGGCGAGGGGTGAAGGCTGCTGCCGGGAGAGGAGCTGCGGGGTGGAGGGGAGGGGAAGGAGCTTTTCTGGTGGTGGAGAGAAGCGGAGGCGCTGTCTAGAGCTCCCCTGCCCAGTGGCCGAGGGAGCCGAGCCGGGAGGATGCCTCTGTGCGCTAGAAACTTGACAGCAGCGAAAGGCTAAGGAGATCTGTGCTGTGGGGAGCGCCCCCGAGCCCCTGGAGGGGACGGGCAGGCGCGCACACCCAAAACAGACCCCTTGATTTTGCGTTGGGGGGGGGGGGGGGGCTTGAGTATGGGGAAAGCCGTGCAAGGGGGTCCTGGAGCCATCGCCGGGCAAGCACAAGCCACATCCGGCAACTCTTCTCCCTAGCTCCGGAGCAAGTCTGGCTGCGTTTCTTTGCATCAGCTCGGTGCCGCTGGAGCTGACTGGCTTCCAAAGGGGGAAGAAATCTCCTTGCGATTCAGTATTTTGTTCAATCTTGGAGTGTGCGAGCGTTCAGAAAACGGTCCTCCGGATAAGCAGGCATTAAAAGAAACGAAGTGAAAAGCAGCTTTTCCCTTGCCATGGTAGCTCCCAATCATGAAATGGATATGCAAAATGCGAGCGAAAATAGGAGTGCATGAAATGAAAGATGCCTTCTCCAGAATAGGAAGGGGAGGGGGGGAAGGGAAACGAGCAAGACTTTGATTTTTTGCTTGTTTTTAAATTCGTGCAGCAGTAGTCACAAGATACTAACACGGTATCTGGGTTAGTCTAAAAATCATCATGGTCTATATGTAATCACAATCTCAATGGAGGTAAACTAGATGAAGCTTTAAGACTGCATGTCCACATACATACCATTAACTTTTAGAATAAAATCCCTTCCTGTGTAATCCTCCAGGAGCACATATTGCAATCTGACATCATAGTAAATGACTTTATCTTTCATAGATATGCGCATATGTTATCTACCCTTCTAAAAATATGAATTTGGCCAGGATAGGACTGAAATAAGCCAGTTAGCATATACTGGGGAATCCTCTTTGTACCGTTGCTAAAAGGGGCACAGTGTGATTTCCTAACGAAGTATCTACGACAAAGGATTCTCTTTAGCAACAGGAGTCACTAATTCAGAAAAATAGCCTTTAATTTGGGGAAAGTTCATTTGTTTTTCACATTCCAATGGTTTGTAACTCATTGGAAAGGACTTCCTGTTGATTTGTGTTGATGATATAAGAAGTTCACAGACCATGAAACCTCTATTAAGAAGTCAAATATTTATAATTATTTAATAATAAAACTGTTGAATGCAAAAAGCAATAAATAATTCCAAAGCAGAGATGCTGAGACATATCTGGTGAAGTAGGCAATATCTTTATTTTTTTAAAGCTTGCAATATTTCCAGATTTATGTGGTTTCCTAGGTAAATATCACATTTTTTCTCTAGTCCAGTTAAAATGTCAATAAATAAATGTTGTATTTAATTAGGGGTTTTTGCAATAATTAATCTGAAGTGGGCATAAATCAATTCCTTTTCCACTGGGATTTGAAACACAAGTCAATGATTTTTTGGGTCTTTGTTTTTTTTTAATATGGAAATGCAAATGCAGATGTTTTTTTATGAGCAAAAATTTTATAGCACAATATCAGCAGGATTCTTGATGTTGGGAGATAAGCGATATAGAACAGGAGAGAGAATAATGCAAGCTAGAGCAAAGGAACCAAGCTTCGTATCTTTATTCCAAGAAGCCTTTTTTCCCCCTACCACATTTCTTCTACGTATTAAACCCTAGAAAACAGAAGTTTCTGATTATTCTTCTAAAGCAATTTATCTTGCTATTTCAGGAGAACAAAACAATAAAGTTACAAAACAAAGGACTACAGATCTTCCCAAGGAATGTAGACCTGTATAGGAAAACAAGTTAGAAATCACCTTGTGATTCGGATTTTCTGATTGAAATATTGAATTTTTATTTAAACCTGAATCCTTGGTACTCTAATATGAAGAAATAAGTATGATTGGAATATGCTATTTGTAGACTTTTCATAGCAGCTTAAACTTTGCTGAAATACACATAGTCTGCTTATATAAGTGTTTTTGTCTGTAAAAATTTTGATGATCTGGACTAGATCATTATTACAGAAGCAATTATAATAAACTCTGTTAATAGATGGGATAAGTGATTGCAATTTGTGATTAGCAATTTTTGAATGAAGACCTTTATAGAAAAACGTTGATTGAGAGACTGGATGTTAAAATTAAATTATTTCTGTTGCACAACACATTTGGAGCAATTAGAAGTGTAGAAAAAATTTCATGAATTTTCTGCAAAAACATGTCATTTTTATGTGTTACGTGAGTTCAAGTGCAATTAGCATACTATTTTAATAAAGTTTGAAGTATTGCCTTTTGTTCAGTTCAGGATATATGTATCCACTTTGGAGTTGCAGTAGCTTAGGAGGCTACATTTTCCACAGATCATTTAAACCAATAATGAGACTAAGCAGAACATATTTTTACTACAGTATTCTTAAAGGGATGTTCTTTTTAATTCAGGTATTGAGCCATTTTTTGTAAAAAATATAATGCAATCGCAAACTTCTTTAAAGATTAGTTCTCTTTTTTGCTTCGTGTGTCTCTATTAAAATTTTTTGAACCCATTCTGAGTCAGACGTTTTGCCATCAGATGATAGTGTGTGAGAAATAATATTTTCACTTGTTTCACCTGAAACCATTAAGCAACATACTACATATCTGTTGGTGGCAAAGCCTTGGTATTTGTATGTAAAGCTCAGCTCAGAATCTACAGGCAATTTCTAGTAACATGACAACTTTTTTTTTATTAAATGGCACTTTGGTTTTCACGGTCCCTTTCTTGGGCTCAATTAAAAGCCCATTAAAGTAAACAGAAGTATTCCCACTGATTTAAATGGACTTTGGATCTGGCCTTGAGGCATGTGATTTAAGAGGGCTTCATTTTATAGTTAAGTACTGACATCTCATTTCACTGTCTAACTTAGTCTCTGCATTCATTTTTTTTCTCAATGGTACTACTACTAAGTTGAACAATATTGAATGTATCAAGTGTATATTGTTAAAATTCTCCCAGTGACATGAAGGTGCAGGGGTGGGGGTAGAGGTGAGTCTCTAATTGTGTATTTGAGTTATATTGTTGAAGATCGGGGGTTCCAAAACATTCTCCTAGAAAGTATAGTTATTTTTTAAATTTTGAATAATGTGCTCCAAAACTGCATACACAGGATTACTAAACCATTTTGTTGTTGTTTTTGTTTAAATAGTTTGAAGTCATTGAAAGATGGTTATAAGACTATATTTGATAAATTTATAAATTAGAGGATTTATTTGACTAAAAGATCTCACGTTTTGGATGTAGTTTTTACAGTACTTATATTTGTTATGGTCTCTGGATCAGTTTAAAAATTGTTTGGTTTTTTTTTAAGTTATAGAAGTATGAAATCAAGAAGGAATTTATATCAAATTCCTCCAAGATTTACTAAACTGGACATTATGTAGTTTAATGTCTCTGAAGTAACTGGTAGTAAAGAAATTATAGCTGTAAACCCGTTTCTTTCATGTATAACGGTAGCTGGAAATTTGGGGCACTCGAAATTTGGTTATTGTTCTTTCAAAGGCATTACACTTGTGAGCACTAGAGGGCACTGATGCTCTTCTCTAAATCACTTCTGTAGCCCATCTGCTTCTCAGGGCACTATGAAAAGACGTTTTGTTACTACCAGCATTGCAGGCCCTCTCAGGGGAAACAGAATTCAATCTAGCTGTGGTTCAGGCTAATGCTCAGGCAGTTTGTCAGGATTAACATCTTTCTAGTCAGTGGATCGTGTTACCTTCAGCATCATATTACCACCTTGGAGTTCAGTACAAAGTTTTGAAATCATGTAACTTTAGATTGTATGAGGAGTGACACAGCTGGAGTCTAGGTGTAAAATAAATAGTATCTGTTCTCCCAGCACCAATGATTTTTAAGAGACTCGCTATCTTCTTTCTCTGTCTTCCAAAAAAAGCATCAGTTCATGCTATGGGAAAGGAAACAAATGTACAGACAGAGAGAAGAGAAAAAGTAATATGATAAAAAATTACTGGTAATACTTGGATAATATCTTAGCACATTCTTCCTAGTGATGGAGGATATTTGAAAAAGACAGAAAGACACTTTAGATAAGAAACAGGCATGCATTTTATATTCAAATGCACAAATTCTGCTCTTATTTATGCTGGCATAAACTGGTGTCATTAGAGCTCCTCTGAGTTTACATCAGTGTTACTAAGAACAATATTTGGCCCACAGCATCCCAGCTGTCATTTTGCAAAACACTTTGGGATACAGAATTCAAAAACATAAATAACTGATCCTTAGGGTGACCAGATGTCCCATTTTTAAAGGGACGGTCCTGTTTTTTGGGACTTTTTTTTTGTATAGGCGCCTATTACTCCCACCCCTGACCCGTTTTTTTCACAGTTGCTATCTGGTAACCCTATTGATACTTGAAACATAAGCCATTACTGAAAATGTGAAATTGTAAATCAATCTGTAGTAAGTACTATGCATACAGTTTCTGATTCCAGTGTTTGTCTCTATTTGTGCTGAAAATCAGACATATAATCTGAAGTTTAGATGACTTACAGAAATTTTAGCATATGATTGCAAAACCAGAAATTCTCATGGATGCAGTTTAATGATAGTTACAAGGTCTCATTAAATCATATCAATCAGTTAACTTCAAATATAAATCATACAAGTTATTCTATAGTAGTGTGTAATGATTAGAGCGAGCTGCTACATACTTTAAGAGAAAATGAAGATTGCCCCTGCACCGACATACATGGGTGCAGAGTCCCTTTCCTTCTCCATCCCCAGTGCACCTATAGCATCCATAATGCCCTTAGCTGTTGTCAAAGTGGATGATTTACCTTGCCAGTGGTGCTAAAAGGCCTGCAAGGGAATGTCTAGGTGTGGTTGGTTCATCTTTAATGCTTCCACACCTTGCAAACCAGCTAACATTCAGAGGCTGATATCAAGTGGAGCAGCCAGGACTGCTGCTGGCTCCTTTGTGGAAGAAGGCATTATCTCTTCCTCTGCTTGACAAAGACATAATACTTTCTACTGTAACTGGCTGGATGGTGCAGTGGTTTCAAAACCTTCAGCTCCCACAGTGCTCAGCTGGCTCCAGGAGCTGTAATTTAGCTCTCAGTTTTAAAATACTGTTTTAAACAAATTCTAGTTTGTTGCTTCAAACTTTTGCAATGAACAAGAATCCTCTGCCTTCTGAATCAGCTAAAGAATTCATCAAAGGTCTTAATTGTATTGGAATAGATACTGAGTTGAAGTAGTAAAAATCAATCTAAATGGATTATAGGAGCAAGGATTAAATGAAGGGTGGAAAAGAAGATGCAGGGTTTTCTGAAATAGCACTGGTCAAACACTACTGTACGTTTCCAAGAATAAATTATTGTTAGAAGGATGACTTAGTAGCTCATCACCAAAAAAAAAAAAAAATAAAACATACCACAGTGGGGCATATATATAATAGCAACCTTATGAACTAAGTATGCCACTCATTAAAGATTAATTAATATTATTGTAGAGCAAACAACATTGAACAGAACTCCTGCTGATACATTTTAAACAGAATGAACCCAAGTGTAGAAAACATCAATATATCTAAGATGTAAATGCTTTTGAGATTTCATGTTACTGAAGAAGTAAGAGACCATATTGGCTCTCTCAGTAGCAGAGCTCCCATTGATGCCAATAGGAGGCAGGGACCACATTGCTCAAAGGCTGGGATAAAATAGAGAAAGAATGAAGTTCAACATCCTTTTAAAATACAATTTGTAGAATTTTAAGGTTTGTGCAAGGTGACAGTTTGATAGCACTAAGAACTCAGCTGCATTTATCCACCAGACATGTACAGCACCGACAGTGCAAGTTTCCCCATGCTGCACAAGCATGGCTCAATCCTGTTCTAGGAAGAGTCTAGATCTAAGAGGTTACTTCATCCTCTATACATATAGAACTCTTAGTCACCGCGATGAAACTGGCGACTGGGGGCACCAACTGGGATTTTATCATACTGACATTGTGTCTGCTTGGAACAGGACTGAGAGCACGATTTCATTTCAAATGCAACTCTAAACATCAACAGTCATTGCCAATTTGGGCCAGGTTAAAAAAGATGCCTTATCCTATTACCTTTCTCCAGACCCATCCAGTCTGTTGGAGAGATGCTTCAAATGTATTGCATTTCAGTGGTCATAAATTTTGCATAATACCTGTTAATAAGTATTATCTGTTTGCTTTTGTATTTCTGCATAAACGGATGCTACAGAACTGTTGTTGGAATGTAATTTTTATCCCAGTTAGTCTACTGGTGTGTACTTTCAAATAAAATAATCCAGAAACATATTAAGTCTCAGTGGTTAAGTTAAATAGTTAGTTACATGCATGCATATCATTCTGCCTAGAATAAATCATAGTTGAGTGTAAACCAGATGTGATAGCTCTATTGGAATCAGACTAAACCCTATTTCCATGAATGCTAAACTGTTGTATTAATACACATATGTGTTGGCATAAAGTCATAAATTTAAATGGTTGGCCCCACCTTGATTGAAAGTAATTATCTCAAAGATCTTGGCTGCCCCTAATGAATGAATACTATGTTATCCCCTTCACCTTTTTTCACCTACTAATTTAATTTTGTATGTGGACTTGTAACAAACAAAATAAATGGATTTTGTGTAAACTTAGTCTAGAATTTCATGTTAAAATGTTATTACCAAATTAAAAAAAATACTGTGCAAAGAATAATTTAAACTATAATTAGTCCCTGGATAATTAGTCTCAGATTCAAGCCTTCTGTTTTTCTTAAGGTGATTTCAACACATAAATATATAATTTCAAAGGCAATTATTTCTTAACTCAGACAACTTTTAATTTGTTCTATAAACGTGAAATTCAACAATTATGACTTGTTTTAGCTAATTAATTAATTAATAATTGAACTAATAAACTTTATGATATCAGGATTTTAAGTAAACATGTCTCCTCTTTTTGGTATACAAACCTGTAATAATAGTATTAAGAGCAAATGGTTCTAACTGGTATTTTTAAAAAAGTTTTTCTTGAATAGTTAGGGCTAAGTTTTTTGGTGGTTTTTTAATTATTTTTTTTAATGTTTAGGTTCCATGTGATTAATTGCAACATTTTCAGCCGCTGTGTGGTTACTTTAGGCTAGTTTTTGATTCCCTTAGTAATTTTACCTCCACAAGAAGTTCCACTGACTTCAGTGAGACTTCTGTGGCGTAAGGTACAGCTCAACATGAATAAATTAATCATGGCCCTTTATTAGCAGTTGAATTTCTTCAAATCACCCTTTTGGATTTTCATGGATCTTTGTGGATCTGGCTGAAGGCAAAGTTTTCAGATCAGTACTTCTACCAAGCAAAGAGTCAGTCCTTATCTACTTGGTGATATACTGCCTTTAGTTAGTCACTTATGGCTACCATGAAGCTCATTTTGGCTCACTAATCAAGATGGACTTGTGTTTTTCTTTACTGGAAATAATTTGGAACCAGGGTAGTGACTCTAATAACCGTTTAGTGAGGAATAGACAATACTGGGTTGAAATGGCAGGATGCTGTCAGATTAATCCAACATATGTACCAGCATGCCAAATATACTGCATGTGATCCTCCTATCATTCTGTCATTAAGAATGAGAAAACTGATATAGCTAAAATACGAATCAATTCAAATTTCATCCAAAATTCCAGTGAACCTGAACAGAGTATCATTTGAGCATAACCCTGACTCCCTCACTGTTTTCCAATTGTGCATGGTTTTTTTGCAAATGTTCGCCTAAGACGTAATAATGTAAATTGTTGAGACGTACCATTCTTGCAAGATTTCAAGCCCAGATATAAGAGGTTCAGAGCATTTGAAGGGGTTTGAGTGGCTAATATCAGTGTCTGATTGGAAAGTATGTGTTTTCTTTTTTAATCGATTTTCACAGTTGTGCAAAATTATGGATTTTAAACTTGTTTTATTTTTATTGATTTTAAATTTTTTAAGTGGTGGGAAATTGTGGGGGTGGAGTCAGTCAGATAATAAATATTTTATGACATTAGACATTGATATTCAAAAAGTTAAAGCTTTATAAACATTAAATCACATTGTCAACACCACATATTAATATATATAAGGTAAATATCCTTAAATCAAATGCGAATATGTTCTCAAGCAATATTATTTTTACTTTAACTGTAAATGTCAATTATTTTAGATGAAAATATTTTTGTTGATTTCTGTACACCTCTACCCCAATATAACGTGACCTGAAATAACACGAATTCGGATATAATGTAGTAAAGCAGTGCTCCGGGTGGGCAGGGCTCCACACTGCGGTGGATCAAAGCAAGTTCGATATAACGTGGTTTCACCTATAACGCGGTAAGATTTTTTGGCTCCCGAGGACAGCTTTATATAGAGGTAGAGGTGTATGTATGGTGAAATCAACATTTACTGACATCTACTAATAAAAATCTAATCCTTCCAAGCCTCCTCATATTCCAGTTCCAGTTAAAACTTGTAGCCCGGAGAACAAATCTGATCAATATATAACCAGTAGTTGAAAGTCAGACTCGATTATCATAATGGTCCTTTCTGTCCTGAGAATCTATGAATCTAAGAATTGGTTAATATTCATGTGAAATATGATGATTCACAAACAATGGAGGCCTACTTACTATTTGGGCCTAATAGTCAACTTTCAAATACTGAATTTATTGCACTTTTTAGAGAAAGAGAGATGTTGTGCGTTTCAGGAAAGTATCTGTTAAAAATTGGTTAGTTCCAAGCCACTATAAAAAAAGATAAATTTGCAACTTTCAGATTTATCTTGAAACCTTATCTTGCACTCTTTCTGTGTCCTCTCCTTTTCCACATAGGATCTTGCCAACAGTTTCAAAGAAAAGATGGACAAGATCCACTAAGACTACCTCTTATGCCCCTCCTCTCTAGCACCCTTTTCACCTTCCTCCTTGTTATCTATTCAGGGACTTCCTTTCCTTCCTCTTTCACATGCCCCAGTGAAGCTGGCCCTTCCTGTCACTTGATCTTCTTTGCCTTACCAATCTGTCTCTTCATACATAATCTAGTTCAGTTCAATCCAGATTTCTAGCGATCTCTTGGACATCTACTCCTCAATGTCTCACTGGCAACATAAATATAACATGGCCAAACTGAGTTCATATCCTCACTCAAATCCCCCATTCTGTGTAGATACCGCCAATGTTCTTCCTGGCCTATAACTCTGCTCCCTTTCATTGCACATCCTAGTGTGTCCAAATGCTGCCACTCCTTTCTGCATGCTGTCTATAAGATCCAACCTTTTCTTTCAGTCCAGATTTCAGGTTCAGGCTGTCATCATTCCTCCATCTTGCTGATTAACATAACCACTTCCTCTCTGATCTCCCAGACTCCCACATTACCCCTCTTCAGTCCATTCAAAATGCTTATTCCAAGATCATATTCCTTGCCAATTGATCTAACCACATCACCCCCAATAACTCCACTAACTTCCACTTCTCTAGAGCCTAAAGTTTTAACTTCTTGTCATTACCTTCAAGACCTCATAATTTTTGCCCCTCCTCATTATCAAACTTGTTTCTTTTTGCATACCCTCCCTTCCCGTCTCCTCCATCACAGATACCAGCCTCAATACTCCATTCATCCATTTCAGTGGCAAACTTCTTTTGTGCCTTTCTCTATACTCTCCTGTCCACAACATGTCTGAAGTGCCCTGGCTAAGCTGATCTGAAAGTCCTCACCCTCTCGTTTTTCAAGCCTATCTTTAAGAACCGCTTCTGCTATCAAACCTAAATGAAATTAACCAGGATATCACTTTATGAAATAAATACCCCTCAAGCTCATCTTTTCGCTACAGCACGTTGCGCACTGGTCATAACTGGATATTTGGGTAATCTTAGATGCTACCCTAAACTTCTTTATTGTCTTGTTACCCGCCTGTGGCTACACATTGTCTAGGTTGTAGGCTCTAAAGATCAAGGTCCTTGTTGTCTTTCTATTTTGCTAGGTGCATGCAAGTTAAAAGGTGCAGATAGAAATAATAAATAATAACTTTATTAACATCTTGAAACCTTCTCTTTGCAGTATGTGGTTCAACTGGGACATTTACAATTAGAATGGCAGAAAATTATGGATATAGTTTCACCTTTGCATCACAGTTTTCAATTTGTTTGCTGCTTTTCAGTGATGTTGGAACATATACCATGCTGTAATACCACCAGTACTGATGAACTCCATTGATGCATGAAACCCCCAGGCTGTCTCCATACCCCAATAGTGTTCAGTAATGCTGTAGCTTACGCAAAGGCATCTTATGGTAGTAGGTGGAAACTGGGACTATCAGATATCTAAGCATTCTGAAAGAAGAAAATCAAAGAACATTTTTAAATGCTAATATGTTGAATACCCCTTTTGGATTGACAACTGGAGATATTCAGCACATATTTGGAAAATAACAGAATTTTGCACTTTATGTTCAGAAGTCCTCTTTAAAAGGAGCTGTATCAGTGCACTGATAGGCTTCCAATTATTGGACAAGTTGATTTTTTAAATTAGTTATATAAGCGGAAGAGAGCCTTTGAAATGATGAATCTTTACACTTTGTCAATTAAAATTAGTCAAATTGATTAAAAGAAAATAAATGTAATCATCATTAGTTCAGGCAAAAAAAATCTCTTTTCAGGAAAGTGTTTAAGTTTGTGCTTAAAGCTGAGCAGGTGCTTATGTGCTCTTCTGAATCAGAGCCTAATTTTATTTAAACTAAGAGATCATGATAGAAATGTAAACTTCAGAGATACAAATATATCACCATTCTTAGAGGTGGGTCAACAATGGAACTCCTTTTGTTTCCCAACATAACATGGACAATAAAATAAATCAGGACATAGAATTGAATTAGTCCTGGATTTAGTTTTCCAATATTGAAAACAAACCACCCTCAAATTTGCTTATTTTTGTAATGTCATACTTTTTATATTTATAAGTATAATTGTTTCTTTTTACATGATTAGGGAAGGCTTCAGCCTTAATCAATTATGAAAAAAGTTATGCAGTTTGCAACAAAGCCCCCTGGAGCAGTATATCATGTATGGTATGTTATGCAATCAGCAGGGCCACCCAGAGGATTCAGGGGAACCGGGGCAAAGCAATTTTGGGGGCCCCTTCCATGAAAAAAAGTTGCAAAACTATAGAATATTATATTCTCGTGGGGGCCGCCATGGAGCCTGCGGCCTGGGGCAAATTACCCCATTTCCCCCCCCCCCCCAGGCAGTCCTGGTGATCAGCATTTATTTATGTAAATAGTACATGGATTAAAGTCTGCCTACAGTCACTCTGGTGTAAATCAGAGTAACTCCCTGGACATTAGTGGAATTACTCTGATCTGCATGAGTGTTAATGAAGAGGGAAATTGGTCCAGTATTTTAAACCATTTTTTGTTATTACCTCAGTTTTTACAATAATAACCTAAATGTAGGCATATTTTTATGACTAAAACCACTTTTGAAGCTAGCTGCATTAGGCATGCAATCCACACACTATCATATGTGAGAAATTGCACTAATATAACTTTAATTTTCCAATCAAATTGAACAAGAAATGAGTTTGGCTGAAATAATCAAGTCTATAGTGAAAATGCCAACTCTGATACTTACCAAGCTGTGATAGTTGCTTGTTGTCTTAACCTTGGGTTTTTTAATGTTTAGCTAGAGGTTGAAAGGAGTGCTAACTGTAATTATTCCTTTCATAAGGTTCTGTAGGCCATAGTCTGCAGCAGACTTGAACCAGATTGTCTACCTATATCAACTTACTAACTGGGTACCAATCTATATTTTATTCTCATAGCCATTAAATGCTGTTTTTATGACCAACATTAATTGACAATTCAGCCTTTTTGAACTTCCTTTTAAAAAATAAAACAAATCAGCACATTCTTCCTTTTGAGGGTGGTAGATGTAGGGAGATTTCTCTAATAACTGGATTGTTTGATTTTTTTTTTTTTTTACTTAAAATGTGAACAAAGCCACTATTTTCAGGTTAAAGGTCTACCAAAAAACATGCTTTTTCCAAGGCTTGAATACTTTTTTTGCTTTAAGAAATAGTCCTATTTTTTCTTCAAAATGTGTCTATTTTCAATTTGATTAGACATGGGCCCATTTTCAAGTTCAATATGAAATGCATAAAACCTTTAATGTTAGAGGTTAATTTCCTTAGAAATATTTCACCACCTGCAAATACCTCTGACAACTTTTTATTCTCTGAGTCACTCTTTTGGACAGTTTCCTATATCATCGGTCGTTTACTTATGTATGCAGCACCTGTGACAATGGAGTAAATAAAATATCACATTAAACATTAGCCTGCTCTACCATTCTCCCAAAATCATACATATTTTTCCTTTGGGGCTTCTCAAAAGGCCACAAGTTTTATTATCCAGCAAATTAGTAACATATCAAATGTTTTTAATGCAGTCATGAATTTTTATCTATATCCACATGCACAAACTTATGTGCCTGTTATCTTTAGTAAGCCAAGCATATTCATTATGACTTCTTAAATCTATGCCCTTATGAATTGAGATGTCAGTCTGAATGACATAATTCCTTTTCACCCTGGTCCTTGAAGGAAGGACAGCTTTCTGCCGTGAATGCTCCCATAGAAGTCCTCTCTCAAACCTACTTTCCTCATAACAGCCTATTTCCACAGTCAGTCTGAACGCTAACAAGAGTGTCAGGTGATAGCTCCCTATACAAGAGTTATGCTTTCTATAATCTATAAGTCCTTTTTAATGATCTCTCCACCCTCAAGAAGAGACCAGAGAATGCATGGGGAGAAGTGCAGCTCCCTATCTCTGAGTGAACCCTTTACCATCTATCCCAGCAGTGCAGATAGGCTGAGGAGATGGGGTTGGAGCCACTTTAGGTTTAGGAAGATCTTCTGGCTTGGAAATTCCTGATAAGTGGTGCAATGAAGCTATCTTGCAGTCCTAGAGCCTGCCACTAAGCTGAGCCCTGGTCTTAACTTAAAATTTTTATTGACCTAGCTATGTTGCTCAGGGGTGTGAAAAATGTGCGTCCCTGAGTTCAGTTGGTAAACCAACCTAGTCTCAAGTGTAGATGCTGCTAGGCTGATGGGAGAATTCTTTCTTTGATCTAGCTACTGGCACTTGGGGAGATGGTTTACCTGCATAGACAGAAAAACCACTTCCATCAATGTAGGAAGCGTCTATGCTGTGGTGCTACAGCAACATAGCTGCAGCTGAAAGCGTGAATTCCAATCCTTCCAAACAACCCCCTACTTTGGTTAACAAAACATATTGAATCTGGATTGGTGTAGAGAGGGGTGGGATTTCACCTCAAGAGATTAAGGATTTATTTTCTTACACTGAAGCTTAATTAATTCAGTCGTACAGTCACTTTATTATGAGGATCTGTTATTGGCTGATTCTGCCCCATCTGTAAACCTAAACATTCCAAATACATTTAAATTTTAAAACAAAAATGTAGCATTCCCTCATATCTTTTGTGCACAAGTGTCAATAAGGGTCCCATTTTCAAAGAAAGTGGCATTCTATGTGTCCATAATATGCACACTTCTTCTGCAAAGCCAGCTTTCTGCATGCAATAAAATGTGATGGGCTTGCACATGTAGTATACTGTTTCTGCATGGAGTAATCTAATTGACATGCACAATACATGCCCACATACATATTTTCTATACATAGAAGTATGTATCATATTTTGAAAAAATTGGCCCTAAATATGAACTGATTTTTTTACATTGAAGCCTAGTTAACTCAGTCAGAAAACTACTTTGTTATGAGGAGCTGTTTTTAGGTACTACTGGCTGATTTTGCTCCATATCAGGTATGTAATGTAAATACGAAGACAAGACAATTCAACTGGAAAATCATTTCAATGTGAGATTTTTTTCAGGCACAGAGAGCTGACTTTGATGTAACCCCTTCTGCAATGAACTACCTACCAGGTGTGTGATACAAAACTGACCCCCTTGTGCAGAATAGCAAAGCTGATACTGTGTGTCCCCTTTGAAGTGCTAGCTGGGAACATTAGCTCTTCCAAAATGCTGCAAATGCTGCTAGCAGTTGCAGCACACAGAGAAGGGCTTAAACATGGCATGGGCCAGCTACCCTCCTGGAGCTTCAAACAGACAACTTCTACATCAAAAAAAATGATTGCAGCAATTCCTTGATCAAAGCTCAGGTAATTTAATAATTTTCCTTTATGAAACAAGGGTCCTTGAACAAGCCCAAGATGTCTGGATACTAGAATATGGGGAATTTATTGTTTCACTCCTTCTAATATCCCAACATCAAAGAGAGTTTGTCCTATAGCCAAAGTAGTCAGAAGTCAAAGAACTCAAGCAAGGACTGGTGAGTGAAGCAAGCAGATGTGACTCATTCCCCCAGCACCTAAGTGAGCTGGAAGTTAACCTGACTCCTATGTGGTGAGATATTTACCACCATGATTTCTTGTTTTTATTTTATGTAACTAAACATCTGAACTGGACCATACAAGGTACCGACTGAAATGCTGATCTCCCCCAACTCCTGTAAGGCCTTTTTATTTTAACATTGTTTTTCTTGTTGCATGATTTTGCTTTGTGTCTTATGTTGTCTTGTAAATCAGTCCTAGACTTACTAAATTTTGAGTGAAGTAACTTTATCCTACGTTCTGGTTCCAAAGGGCACTATCTAATGTAAACTGTCTTGTCTTAAGAGTGAGCAGAAGAAGAGCTCGCAAACCTACTTGATTATCCAGAGGCTCTTGCCTAAAGACAGAAGAGATCTGGTGACAGTATTCCTGCAAAAAGAATAATCTGCTGTCTATTGCACTGAACTTCTCTTGAATTCAGTGACAGTTGTTTTGTGTATGGGAGGAGTCAGTATTGGTCACTGAATGTTCCAAGAAATCCAGCTGAAAGTAATTGTTGAGGGGACAGAAGGAGAGAGGAAGGTGAGAGCACGTAAGCATTGAAAATTCATATAATCTTATACGTCCTTTCTGTTCCTGCCAAGATCTGAGTTCAGGACTGAGTTCAGGTCACCTGGCTGGCATTACTAACATCCAAAACATGGCAGATAGATATATTTAAAAGTGATTTTGTTTTGTTTTGGTAGAAAGCTGCACTGTAGTACAAAGGGGACTTAATCCTGCAAATGTATGAGTAAGTAAAAACTGCTCCTATGAATAGCTTCTTTGAGTCTTTTTATTTGGTCCTGCTTGTATTTTCTTCTATTGCTCAGGAGGACTTCTCAGGACACTCAGGGCCCAATGCTGACACATTGCTGACTTGCATAAGCTACTCACATGAGTAATCTCTTAGGCCAGATTCTGCCAGCCTTACTCATACTGACAAGTACCTTAGTCCATGAGTAGTTGCATTGAAATCAGTGGGACTACTTGCAGAGTAAGGTACTCCTCAGCATAAGTTAAGGGTGACAGAATCTACTCTTACAAACTAGTGCTGGGTTACCAAATAACTCCAACAGCTATAAATAACTTTATAGTCTCACTGAGTAAATATGTGGAATGAAATTTAACTATAAACAATAGTACTAAAGCAGATTCTAAATCTGTGACATAAACTTGAGATAATACATTTTATATAGGACCAAATTATGCCTTTGAAGCCATTCATCTTTCAAGTGCAGAATCTTTTATGTTCGAATGATTAATAAAATAGTAGCATATTGTCTCTAGTTTTAAACGGGCACATTTAAATTATTACCATGCAGTAGCCTAAAACCAGTTTCAACAGAACCGACCTAATGAAAGATATTGATTCAAACATAAATTAAGTTATTTAGTTGGTATCACTGCAAACAAGTGTGCAATATCATTGCAGATTGCATCGTAGTCTTGTTACACAGTGTTTCCAACTAATTAACTTATATAAACACCTTTCTGTAATGTCTATTTTATTTTCATTGTTGCGAGTAGAGTTAATTTAAGCAGAAATAATATGCAGTCCTAAATTTTCAATGTGAAAACAGTGCAGAGGTATGCGTGGTTACTTTCATCTGTGAATGATATAGTGACAGTGCACATGCCTGTGCTATTACCAGAGAAGGAGGAATTGATTAGCAATAACACACTTCATTAACACTGCACTTTCTCAATCATAGTAATTGTGGCTCTTTCCCTAAAACATCAAGTGGAACAGGTTTCATTTCAACCAAATCAATCTAATGTGTTAAAATTTACATAATTTCCCCTCATTGTATTTATACAGCAGCAGGATTTTTAATTTGCATTGTCTGTATAGTCTATAATCAAAGTGTTAAGAGCACAAGGTTTATTCATTATGTGTGGCATGTGGTGACAAATTTACATAATGGGCTGCATCTTGCTGGTATATTACCTTTGTCTCCCTCCCCCACCTTTGCAATATTGGTGATAAGTTATTTTCTATAAACCTCCTAATTCAGTTTCACCAGCCAAAGATCATACACCATATACACCATGTACACAGTAATAATAAAATTATTATTTATTATTAGTTTCAGCAGCCTCTGAGTTCCAGAGAGCATTTATTTAACAGAAATGTCCTTATAAAAAAACTGTAATGCTGAAAGATGAAAATTCCTAAGGGAAAACTTTCAGAATTGGACTAATTTTCCTGTTTCTAAGAGAAAGGTGGTATAAACCTACTCAGGTCTGGGTTGCTACTGTACACTGAAGTTAAAAGTTATAATTATTGAAAGGAAAGATACCTATTTTACTTGTAATACGCAGACACAGTTATTACTTGGAGCCATCCTGTGAGACATTTCAAATCTAAGTTTGAGAATAAAACCAGTAAAGAAATGAAAATACCACAAATATGAATGGCCATAGTTTAATTTCACCTATTTGGGTCAAACTCTACTTTTTGAAAGATAGAAGTGCTTAACAAGACAATTTTTGGAGGAACTCTGCTACTGTTAAGTAACAGGAAAAATATAGGATCTTGATAATATTTGTGACAGATGAAAATGCTACGTATAGGGATCAGTGTAATCCATTTGTTGGTTTATAGTATCTAAGGCCTCTGCGGATTGCCACAAATCCAGACGTAGTATGAGATTTGGCATTTGGATCTTTGAATTGACCGAGATATATTTTAAAATTTATGCATTAGGCAGCTCCCTATTTACTGCTCAAAGGACATTCAAGAAAGAAATTTAATAGCATCATTTATTTTACATATTTTTTAATTGGACGTAAAGTGCAGTGGTACATACCATGTTCCATACTCATTAAAATAAATAAAATACAAAAGTTATTTTAGCAAAGTTGGCTGCCATTTTCATGTGATAAATTGTTCTGGCATACAAAGAAGTTGTACGTTTTGCTCATTGTGCCCACTTCTGGTCAAACAAAATCCTTTCCAAGGATCTTCCATCACAAATGAAGGACACATGTACAAATGGACATTCATACTCCTTGGCATTATACTGGTGGATGAAAAGTTAACTATGGAGCCTGCAGGCAGCTCTCCAAATACAATTTATTGAATAAGAGCAAATTTTACTACTTTGTATTTTTTTTGTAGCTTGACCTTTCCTCTTCCTCCCCCCCCCCATCAAATTTTCTGTTCTTTGGAATCTATCGGAGTATTTGTAGAGTAGAGAGATACTCACCATCACCAAGAATGGCAGAATCAGGATTTTATTAAATAAATTATTTAGTAGTTACTAATCGTAGTAATAGTGTAGTGGTTACCTGATTATATAAAAAGTTCTTTAGTCAATAGTTTAGTATTCAACCATATTTAAATATTAAAGATACTTAGGATATTGATTCAATCCTTTAATGGAAACATTCACTAAAAACGGTTTTACTAATATATAATTCAATATATCTGATATTCATGTAGTAGCCAGTTTGTAACTGTTGTGCTTTACTTGTAAACTGAAATTGTCTGTGATATGAATGTTTTTAGACCAGATTAAATTAAGAAAAACATGAGTGTGCTACAGACATGGTGATTTGTGTTTCAAAAAGCTGTGTAACCCCATTAGCAGTAAAATATTTGACACTTGTGAGCATTTTGACCTTTGTAATATATTTAGACCAGGATTTTGTTTTTATATAATACTTGTTATATTCAAAGCACTCCAAAATGCTTCACAAACTGATGCGTAGATAGTATTAGTACAAAAACTTCATAGATGAAAAGAGAAGTCATTAAACAACATAACTTCTTTCATATAGAAATAAATTCATTTATGCAAAGGCCAACTCAACAGCCAACTATAGTTAGTATGTTCAAATAGTTTGTAAATAAGATTATAATATGTATACACCCTGTTTGTAGATAAAGAATGGCAGGCTAAGAAGGGTACAAAGACCAAATTTCAAGCCAATTAAATGTGGAGAGAGGGGAGAGAGTGAGAGAGATGGTGTGTGCTAGGAGTCTAGCTAGGAGAAAAGATGGGGTTTGAGATTATGCATTAATCAATCGCCAAGATCTTGGTGTTAATGTGATTATGCAGTTTGCAAATGACCGCATTATTTTTCTTTTGTCAGCGTTTCACATAAATTGATATTTATGCTGCATAAATCCCTTCACATGCTGCCTCATTCACCTTGTGAGCTTCTCTGACCACCATTTTACCTTCCTTCCTTCTTCCTCCATATCTGTTTTTAAGTGGTTTCTATACAAGGGGCAGTCCAGAGAATTTTTCCCCTCTAATCTTATGATTTAAAGGACAAAGCATAAGACAGCAAGAGAGAAGAGCTGTCCTTATTGGGGTCAGTAATGAGACCAAGACCAGTCATAACCTGTCCCAGTCCTTTTCTCAGAGGTAATGATGTCTTCACTTTCTGTTCAGGTCCTTATACTATGGTCATCACTGTAATATCTGAGCACCATCTGAAATGGGGAAAGGGCTGGTGTGCGGTAGCTTTTAAGCCACTCCTCTACTATATATACAATTATGAGAACTGGTAGACACATCAAATTGATTTTGAGAGTTCTGCAAAATATTTCCATCAAACCTTAAATCCGCTTGAATTGCAGCTTGATTTTAAGGTTTGATGTTTCCAAAAGTCAGCATGTTCTTGTTGATTAAACATAGACTGACAACACTTCAGCTGGAACTGACACTGACACTATGCTGCTGAATCTTTCAGGTTTTCCTCATTCCTGCCTAACAAAATGTAGGGAACTGCCTCATGACATCAGAAGTTGTATCTGGGAAGTGGGGAGAGCAGGTGTGTGTAGGAATGGGACATATGAAGTCAATGGAATGATGATAGTTCATACCAGCTAAAGATCTATCCCAGGAGGGGAATTCCCCATGAAGATTTGGGTTAATTGAACTTGAACTTTTAAGCAAACCTACATGTTTCTTCTTCAAACAAAAATATAATTTAATTATCAACTTGAGTCATATTTCTGTCTGAAAATGCCATACCTACTGTAGTTAAAGTAACACTTAAGTTTACTATAATTGAAAGAACCAAGCTAAATAAAACAAACCCCACCTTTTTCAGGATTTTTTGTTTTTTTACTATGACAGCACTTTGATTTCACTGCTCCCCTGTATAGCAACAATAGAATGAGAGCAGAAAAACTCTTAATTAAACTATTATTTAAGATTAGGTCTTACTATTTAAAGACCTCTACAAATTGGATTTTTAAAATTATCAATTAAAAAAATTAAGTTACCAGTTTTCTTTTAAGTTTTACTTTCTATTTCAAAAGAAATGGATCAGCTGGAAACAGATAAAATATTCCACTAACTAATTCATTGATTCTTTCCTTCCTTTATCCTTTTTCAATTCAGAAAATATGCTAACATTCACTATTTAATAGGTTTTTGGAAACTCTTTGGTTTTAAATCAGAAAAGGATCAGATTTTAGAGAAAAATGAAATGTCATATAACTGGAATAAGTGATACAACACTTTGTAAGACAATTCATATTTTTCCTAGCATGATTACGTTTTATAAATACCCAGTGTTGAACAAGGTATGTTCTGATCTCTCAGGCTACCAGTACAGACTGATGGGTAGTTCTCTGCTCTGAGAAGGACAAGCAGGCAGCAACAGCAGCTAATGACATCACTGGAATTTTTGTCACCTTTTTACACTACACTGACTCCATGCTCCCAAGATAATGGTCTCTCAGCTTTGCTTTGCTTCACTGAATGCAGGTCACACAGCAGTGCTCTTCATGATATTTCCAAAGAATTTGTTTGTGACAGTGGTTAATTTCAAAGCAAAAAGTAAGCGAAGGGAAAGAAATGCTGACCCAAAATTCAGCTCAGGAAAAATGGTATTATCACCATCCATGGCTTGGTTGGTTTGTTTGTTTATTTTTGCAATACTACCAGTGAATCTTGGCAGAACCTAGCACTGTAACAGCAAGTGATAAGAGACCTTGTCTATCTCTAGAAAAGGCTGAGTATTCAAAGAACTTCACTCCATATTTGTTGGGGAGGGGACAGGAAATTATAGTCCAGGAGGGTTCTCTATGCTGAGGAGCAGAAGGTATGTGGGGGGAATCATGGATGCACCTTACCTGCTAATTTGAAGGTAAGAATCTTCTGCTTTCCAGCAAGTTATACTTATTAATCCATGTAAACATGTAAACTAGTCGGTGGGAACTTTATGCTTTGTGATAAAACCTCCCTTTGACTGGCGGTTGGAGGGGGGAGTCAGGACACTTGGATTCTATTTCTAGCTCTGCCAGTGATCTACTGGGCCATTAGGCAAGCCATTTCACCTCTCTGTCTTCTATCTTCTCACGTTTTGGGTGGCTTGTCCATTCAAACTATAATGTCTTCAGGGCAGGGATTGTCTCGCAATATGGATGAAATCCTGGTTCCACTGAAGATCAATGAAGGAATGTTGCCAATGTCTTCAATGGGGCCTACAATCTCACACAATGTATTTGTGCACTTTTAGGAACTACCCTATTGCAAATAATAAAGGATCCCCTTACTCCTATTGTGGTTCTAAAAACTAAAGGAAATTAATGTAAGAAAATGTCTTCCAAAGTTTCATTAAGGATAAATGATCTGCTGATCACTAAGGAAAAGTGCAATGAAGAGAAGGCAGATATTCCTCATCATCTGCAGAAGAGAAGACCACTTGAAGTCTTATAAAGAGGACCCATATTCTGCTTTTGCTGTCAGGAAGCTGAATGAAGAGGATGTGAATTATTTATGCAGGAATATTAAAAAGCTATTAAGGCTAAGGAGATGTCAGAAGCTGCTACTCTTGTTAAATGATCAAGATAAAGCTGATAAAGTCCTTCTAACTCATTCATCTGTGCAAGCTTTAATTACTAAAACCTGGGCTGTGCCTGATAGAAATTTTTCAGCTTCTTCTGTGTTGCAGAAGTTTATATAGCCAACCCTTTGGTAAAGCTCACTTGTGAACTGCCTCTTCAAAAGTTGATTCTGCAACGGTGTCAAAAGGAACACAGATCTGCCCCACCTATTCTTGAAGACTCAGATAATGACAAGTTAAAGGATAAAATTAAAATATATTATTTTTCTGCAGCTTTATTTAGCCATCTCTGTATATGCCCTGTATTCCTCCAAAACCATATTGGTAAGGCTGCATCAAGCTTTCTCTTCCAGATTTGCATGTAGAGGATATCATTTGTCTACAATACACTACAATGAATGCTGTCTTTCGTGCTGCTGTTCAAGACTGCTTAAATTTGAGAATTAAGAATTTGATAAATTTTCATAGCTGCTGAGAAAACCTTATGATTATGTGTTTGATTAGCTGACCTCAGCAGGAAATTCTTGCTATTGTCCTTACCCTTTAAAGGAACATTTTTTTGGAAGTTCTCTAGATAGTCCTAAAGGAGTTACTGAACACAAATGAATCTTCCAAGTTTTACAAGCTTTTACCAACTCTTCTTTCAGTCAGTTCTCCAGTACCATTTTTGTTCCAGCCACCCTTCTCCTATGTTTAAAAGGAAAGAATGGAAAATATAATATACTACTACTTATTCAATTTTTTACTCTTCATGGAGAGAATGATGATATTGTGGAGAACAAAATCCTTTAGTTAATCATTCTGGCTGTCTACTGCAGGGTGCTGTAGTAGAAAGGGTGCAGATTGTAAAAAAAAAACAAAAGCACACTAATCACTAAAGACCAATAGATCGTCCTCTATATAGGGTATGTCTAGGTAGAGCAAAGCTAACTGAAGTAACATTAGCAGTGAAGTCAGCAGATGCTGTGGTTCTACCTTGTGATTTTAGTAGAGAAATACCCATAATTACTCAAGATCAAAGCTAGCTCTGGTATGACTACATTTTCTGCAGTCATATCTCTTGGCTGCGCTGTAGACATGCACATTCTCCAAGGGCTATCTCATAGAATTCAAACAGACACTTCTTATTCCTCAACTGTTGTTACCATCTTCAATTTATTTTCCCACAAGAAAGAAGCAGCACATTTGAATAAGATCCTCTCCTTTCTTGCTAAGTTCCTCATATAGAAAAGAAACGTGGAGTTTATTCCTTTGAATTTGTTGTTTCCAAGAAGTTGGGATAAGCCCCAACCTAAGACCACAGGTTTGACAATGTGGCAATGGTTTGTGTACAACCTCTTCTCTACAGATGTTGCAATGTCTAGACTTTATAATCCAGAGGAAAATTCATTGCATCCTGTAGTATATACACCTCTATACACCCGCTATAATGCACTTGTGGGGAGCCAAAAGTCCCTATGGTCTTATAGCTGAAACCCTGTTATAATGCTGCAGCAGGACTCTGGCAGTGATTTAAAACGCTCCAGGTTCCAGCCGCTGTGGGGAGCCCTAGGCCCTTTAAATCACTGGCCAGCCCCTCTACAACTTTCTTTGTCTTATACTTTAGACTTCATGTAGGACAAGAAATGAACTTTGTTTTTCACTTCCTCCTTCCTTCGAGAAGGAGAGTGTCTTCTATTCCCTAGAAGTGAGATGAGACTTTACATTTTACTTAGTCTTATCTAAATTATTGAGATGCAAATAACATATTTTATTATTTTCAGAGATGTCAGCTATAGTGGAGAAAAAACAGTTGAATATATCTATGCTACTAAAGCCTTCTGTTACTCTGAGAAATGAAGAGATTTCACATTTCACTGAGCTAGTGCTTTCTATTGGATTATTAGGGGAAACCTCTGTTCCATGTAGATGTGGATCCACTAACTATGCCCCATATAAGTCACAAACTGCCTCATCTTCACAAATGCCTTCACACTAGACTGGATGGAGCCCTCTCTTAAGCACACATGGAGTTCAAATCCCCTGCGTGGACTTACCCCATCTGGCCTGCGGTATGCAGAGGTACCATACTAGTACTGATGCCCTGAAGGACTTCCATACTTGAGATTGAGAATATGGCCCTTTATATGCAATCTGTGGAAGATGCTTACATGTTTTTGTGTTGTCATGGCAACTGCTTCTCCTTAGCATTCTGAGACAAGAAATACCCATCAGCCCCAGATTAGTGAGGTTGCAGAATATAGAAAAACCTTTTACATATAAGATATCTGAAATAACTTCTTTAATCCCTGCTACTATTTGTAATTGATTTTCACTTGGGTTAATAATAGAAAACAAAAAAGCCAGTTTAAAAGTAAAATTCTTCTTTTAAACAAATTAATTCTCCTTCTTGAGTACCTCAAAACATTTTGGTTTTAAGACTAAACTTTTTTACAGTTCAAAGTGTTAAAATGCTGTTAGTGAAAAGATAAATTTGGTAAGAATTTCTAGACCTTGTCTACACTAGAAAGTGTGTGCTGGTATACTGTGATGATATAGATTTACTGGCAAACTCTCCTAGTGTGCCTATAACTTATACTGAACTTTTGTCAATATATATTCTACTAGTTCCCTGAACAAAATATTCTATACCAGCAAAAGGACTTTTTTTCCCACTTTGGCCGGTATAACTGCTTTACACTAGGACTTCTGTTGACATAGTTATGTAACTCAGGAATGTGAAAAAAGCACACCCTCGACTGACATAGCTAGGCCAGCAAATGTTTCAAGTGTAGACCAGGTCTAAATGAGATTATTAGGACTTTCAGAGCTGCTACAAGCACCTGGGAAACCATCGTATTAGTTTAACCATCTCTCAGTTATGTACTGATTGTTCAAAACTGTTTTACACTATGGCTTCATTTCAAAAACTTGATAGTGCCAGAATTAGATAAGGATAAAGCTAGCAAATTATGTTAGCATAAAGAAGAGAGGGATTTCAAAGGCTGCAAAAGCCTGAAGGAAAAAGACTGAAAAATAAACAGAGTAAGTGGGTGGATGGTTGTATTATCTGATCTAGGGGGTAGAGCACTGGACTTGTAGTCAAGAAATGTGGATTCTATTCCATGGGCTTGGGCAGGTCACTCCACCTCTCTGTATCTCTGTTTGTCCTTCCATCCTTAGTCTGTCTTGTCTATTTATATTGTAAACTTTTGGAGAGGGGGACTGTCTCTTACTATACGTTTGCATAATACCTAGGATATTGGGAGCCTGGCCATTCTTTGGGCCTCTAGGCAATATAATATATAATACGATTTATTATGAAATTACTTACATGGACCCTTCAGGCTTTTCTTGCATGTTACATACAAACATCACATAACAGAAGGGAAGCCTATGTACGTAGTACAGTCTTGGGGCAGCTGTGCATGGCCAAAGATTAAACTGACATTACTAAATTTGCAAAATCAAGCATTCAGAATTTATAAAATGAGAGTAGTAAGGTTGTCCATGAAACATATGTATTGTACCTGCATATTACCATATAGTCCTTAACTACATAGTCACACACTCTTTTTCTACTTTTACGGTTTTATGGGTTAAGAGCAACACATTATTATTTATTGATTAATAACAGCTTTTCTTTTCTCTTCTTTTGTTTCTTTTCTTAGTGCTTGCTCACTCAGTAATATTCTAAGGAAATTTGAATTTTTAACTGAGGGAAGTAAATTCGGTGATGTTTCGTATTATGGTTTTCTTCCCACCCTCACCCCTCTCTTTTTAGTTTATAGTGCAGACCTGAGCACCCATGTTGTTTCAAGGAGAGAGGGGAAAAAATGTGATTATATATTGGATCTTCAGATATGTCAAAATTAAGTACACAGGGATAACAGAGTTCAGGAAATCAATATCTCTTCCCCTCCTTGCCCACCAAGAAAGCAAATATTATTGCAGCACACCTGATTTTCAAGTACTTTTCTATAAAACCACTTTATTTTCCTTGATAACTGAGAAGGCAGCAGTGCCAAGTTATAGAATTTACTATATAACTGCTCTTTCATTGCCATTTGGCTAATAGCTTCCAGTACATGCTGTTTAGAGTCCAGTCCAACCAAGCTTAGGGTTGTCTCAGTTACAGCTGCTTGTGGGGTAAGGCATACAAGCCTTTTGTCAAAATCCCCCAGCAGAAATGAGATGCTCAGGATGAGAGAAACTGCAAGTGGTAGGAGCCATGACTCTCAGAAGAACTCCATCCAATGGACATAGCTGTGAATTTGTTTCCTGTTAACCATCATAGCTTCACATGAATCTACATGTGAATTTTTAATTTGGGGCTTTAATATTGTACAAAATAAAATGCACTCACAGAGAAGAATAAGCATTTGATGCTAAATTTGTCCTGAATTTTCAAGTATAGACACTGGTTAAACATATTTTACACAGTTGCTGCCATTCTTTACTTTTTTATTCCTGTTTTTGTTCTTCTGCCCTCTTCTCTTCCAAAATTTGGACTTTATGGAAATGATAGTGATTAAAGCTTGGTTTCTTGTGTTGATGTGTGAGAAAGAGAAATAGATCAAAATGTGGATTGTATGTGCTCCTTATATTCTGTCACTGTTCTGCATGATATGCATCATTTTGGATTTTTATTTGTTGGTTTTTCTACATATAAGAAAAACATAAGCTAATAAATCCATGTTCTTGAAATCTAGTGTTAAGAAATAAGGTGAGTTTGTACAAGGTAAACAGGATAAAATTGAGCAACAGAAAGTGCAGAAGAAATTTGAGTTTACGAATATCCACTTTTTCCCCCGGATTAAAATTAGTTTGACTCTTGTGAAAAATGTGCAAATAAAATAGATTCTAATATTAGCAGATCACTCATTTGGGACAAGAAGTGTGTTCAGCTCACAAAAATAATAAACCAAGTCTTTCAGTCCTTCCAGCTAGACTTGTATAATTCTCTGATCATGTCAGACAAAGGAAAACTCCTGCATCTTTTGTGAAGTGCTAATCTCCAAGATCAAACACCTGAGATGCACTCAATCTTAGTGCTCCCATTTTATTTTATGAGATTAAAAAAATATGAATTCCAGTTTATCCAGTTGGAGGAGCCTAGAACCAGGAAGGTTTATTTCTGAATTCTACAAAAAGTTGTTGATCAAGTATCAGATTTGCAGCTACAAACTCTGAATTTATCCCAAATTGGCTGCTTGCTAGAGACTGTGAGAATGACCTTAACAGTAATAGGATATCAAGAAGGGAGCTTGCCATTACCTAGACAGAATTACAAGCCAATGTTGATGAGAATTCAAGATGGTAAAAAATGGATGAACTTCCTGGTAAAATTCTTGGCTTATTTGCACCCTGATTTAGTGGGGACTGTCTACATTAAGAAGTCCAGCATTGTGCACTCAGATAGTCATTTGGATGGATCAATGGCATATTTTCTTTAGGATAATGAAAAAGAAGAATTTGATTGAATTGAAACTTGTTTTGGATACATATGTAGGTTTAATTTTAGTAAAAAAGTTATTTGTTTGGACAAACCTTCTATACACTAACCCAAGAGCTATGATGGAGATTACTGGACGCTATTTGTGACTGTAACATTAACTGAAGTACCCATCAGGGTTGTTCATGTTTAATTTTCATTTATTGCGAGAAATAGGACTGCAGTTAATTAAAATCTGGGAGCATTCAGAAATGTTGAATACCAAGCTGGACTGTACTAAACAGAAGTTCTAGCTGTGATTATTGCAACTATTCTGAAGAATCCTCCTATCTTGACACTAAATCATGCTCAAGCTTTGTGATTTTCTTTTCAGTTTCCAGTTATAAAATAAATTAGAAAAATAGGAAGTAACCTCATTGTCAAAACTATGCCTAAGCTGGATATCTGTTATCACAGAATTTCTCAACAGGTGATATCATGAAGGTTCATGTCCTCAACTGTGACGTTTGGCATTTAATGTACATGAAACAGTGCTATGGCAGGTGTCAAAGAAAAGCAGACTATAGCAGGCACAAATTATGCCACCAAAATCTTTGCTATAAAGAAAAGAAAAAAATCATAACCTGTTTATTACAAAAAGCTGAAGTGAAGGAGACCAACCAATGCATTGTGGGAGTCAGGGGAAGGGATTTGAATAAAAACTTCCTTGAAGCTTTAGGTTGATCATAAACTTCTTAATGAAGAAAAATTTTGGAAGTATGTATCGTTAAATGGGCTATATTAAGGGAACAAAGCAGCAGAAGAAAGCAGCACCTATGAGCAAGCTCATTTGGGATGAGCCAGTCTCTTTTTGTGAAATCAAAGCAGTGTGTTTCAGACTTGTATAAGATGTTGAGCAGGTAGAGAAGTACAAATATTGCCCTAAAGGTAGTGTGGAAGCATAAAAGTTGAAGAATTTTTTTGTTGTATTTGTAAATATGAACTAAATTAATCTTTTCTGGTTTCTTTTGTCTTTGCATGTGTATAGTTGATGCTGTCTAGTCAGTGATCAGTTCAAATAACTGAAAACCACTATAAGTAGATGATTATGTTTAAAACAATATTTTATTAATAAATATTGATTTTATCTAAGGTTCTGGATGGTCTTTTAGAGTCTGAACCAGTGCTTAGTCATGTTCCATCGATTTCAGTGGGACTAGGCCTTTACTGAGAATGTTAAAATCAAATTGGTTGTAGTTTGATATTCAGCTTATTTGTAAACTCCCCAAACTTTTTTTTAAAAATTACATTTTGAATCTGTGTTTATATGATATCCATTTAGCATATGTTAGATTTTATATTTATTGAGTATTTATTAGAATTGGGTAGCTAATTTCTAACAAATAATTCTGTGAAATTCATCTCTTTTTCCATTTGTAAAATGTCTGCTAATAAATTGTCCTCTAATTTATTC
Source organism: Gopherus evgoodei (assembly GCF_007399415.2). Taxonomy (NCBI): domain Eukaryota; kingdom Metazoa; phylum Chordata; order Testudines; family Testudinidae; genus Gopherus; species Gopherus evgoodei. Next base: position 27,809,335 of record NC_044333.1, read on the forward strand.
ATTCAAAACTATTCACCATTTAATTTCTGCAAATTATTCTTAGGTCACTATCCTATGAACACTTATGTATTTCAGTAGCTTTACATACCTGAGTAGATTTGGAGAATAAAATCACTGCTGTACATTGTTTGAGGGTTAATACTCTAAATCTGTTCCTTGATTATGAGCAATATGATGCATTTCAAGCCATTTTGCTTGGCAATATAAGTCACATGGTAATGTACTGCCCCATGTTTGGATAAATGTAATTCCTAAAATTAGGTTTCCAATGTGAATACTGGCAATTAGAAATTCAAAATCTGCTTTCTATGACTATTCTGTAATGGTTACTTAACATTTGCTGTTTCAGCAAACATTCTTGGCAGTAACTCATTTGGTAGAATATTCAGAGATACAGAACACACACAGAGTATGACCATGGTCAAAGAGAATTAATTTAAAATAAAACTTATAGAATTTTTGGCAGTATTTGCACAGCGTCTATAATTACCCAGAGATCTATCAGAAAATCTTTGTTTTCTGTTGTAAAAGACATAGATGAATAGATAGTTAGAAATATAAAAGATACAATAACTAGCTAACCAAGGAGATGGAATAGATATTTTTTGTATGCAATATAAGAAAAAAATCTTTTTAGAAAATAGAGGTTAGAGCTTCCCTGATATTTCATAGATATAGAAGGGAAAGTTCAATATGGCAGAACTCTGGTCTCTTTTAAACTATACAGTTCATGTCATCTGTATAATACAGAGTACAACTGAGAGTCATCAGACTTGGGTTCTTTTCCTGCTTCTGTATAACAATAGCATCTCACTGTCAGATACTCAGATATCTGTGTCTCAGTAAAACTGACACTTTGAGGCATGGTAACTGTACTGTGCCCTGTGAAAAATCCCTGACTCTTAAAACAGAGAGAGTGCTGTAATAGTGAGATCCTTGTGTTGCAGTCAGTGATAGATGCAGTGAGAGGACCTTATCCTGTAGTATGTAGTGCATGGGCGGGTTTCTGTGTCTGTGTGGAGCCCTGTTGGCTTTACAGGGGCTCTGCACAGGTGCAGCAGTCTGCCTGCATGCTATACATTGCAGGATCAGGACCTAAATGAGGTCTGAATCCAAACCTTACAAAGGGCCTCTAATAAATCACAGGGCTCCAATTACATGGTCAAGCTGTAACCATTCCTTCCTTGCAAAAGTGCTCATAGCATTCCTCTATTAAGAACCTTCTATTCCATGGAAAACCCTGGTGTTCTGTGCTGTTGGCCTTATCTCAGGGGTCCTGGGATCTAAACCTTGCAAATCCATCAACTTCTTTCCTTCAGCACATGGCACTGATAGGCAGGCCCATGAATCCTGCCTCATCCTATCCCTGGCTGTGGTACTGAAATGCATGTTTAGCTGTGACCATACTTGGTCACAAGGTAAAATTGTACTTGGACCGATTTACTGGCATTGAATGTGCATTAATAACTCATCTAGTCATGGGACTCTTAGAACATTTTTTTTTAAAGTAAAGTCTCTAGTGGGTTTTTTGGCTTGATTCCAATTTTAATATTGTTAAAAACTATTCCCAGTTTAATAATAATTCAGCAATTCAATACTTTTGGCCTATTTTTCAGTGATGGCCTTTGCATCCACAGCTCCGGTAGAGTACTACACTTCTTCCTGAATTTAATTGCAGGTTCTAAAATGTCATCACAAACACTTGCTTTTTATCAAATCGGAGGCCTGGTCTACGCTGGTGAGGGGGGAAATTGATCTAAGATACGCAACTTCAGCTACGAGAATAGCGTAGCTGAAGTCGATGTATCTTAGATCGACTTAGATTGACTTACTTTGTGTCCTCACGGTGCAGGATCGATGGCCTTCCCTCCCCCATTGACTCCGGTTCCGCCTCTCACCCTGGTGGGGTTCTGGAGTCGAGGGGCGCGCGTTTGGGGATCGATGTATCGCGTTTAGATGAGACACGATACATCGATCCCTGATAGATCAATCACTACCCACCAATCCGACGGGTAGTGTAGATATACCCAAAGGTTTGGTTAAAGTCTGACTGAAGATAGGTCTCTGTTGTGGATTGCGCAAATCCTCAGTGCTCTGCTATGGGACCTGTGATTTTTTTTCTGCTTGTTTTATCCTTCTTCAATTCTATTTTTGTCATTAAAATAATATATTTCAGTTTTTTACTGACACCTTCATTTAGCTATGTCATCTGACTGAGCTGAAACTTCATGTTTGACGGTATGTTATATACTGTAACTGGGACAAATCAACAACACATGATCATAAACAGTTTTTAGACTTCCAGCCAACACTTAGGAGCACCTAATTCATTCCCAAGGAAGCTCATACAAAGAGCATATTGCATGTATCCTTTTGAAACTTCCTGATAAAGTGATGTGTTCTATTTATTTGTTCAAATTTCCTTTGTAAGTATATATAACCTTTTATTATCTGTATTGGAGATACTCATGACCCCATGTGCATCCCTTTATTTCGTTCAGGCTCAATTAATATAATCTTCTCTAGTATCCCAGGGAGGCCTACTTAAAGGCAGCATTGATTCAAAATTCTGTAGCATGCTTTCACTCATGCAAAAATCCAATCAAAATACTGACTCTTAAATCCTTATATTCGCTCTAGATGAAGTATCTACTGTAACTGATCACAAGAACTAGTTGCTTACATCCCACAGTCTCTTGTCTATGTTACTCATCCAGCTAACCCACACACTGCCAGAGATCGCTTTTATCTCTTGATCAATTGTAAATTTTTTTCTTCTGGAAAGCATTTGATTGCTACAGATAGATAGAATTATAAACATATTTTAAAGGAGGGATATTCCTAGGTTTCCCTAGAAGGGTTCTATTCTCCATTTAACACGTTATTCATTTTAAATGTTGAGCTGTATCATTAATGGATCAACTGTGGCCCATCAAAGGATTTCATGAAAGGGGATTGAAGAATGGCTCTTTACTCTCCTGTGCTGAGTACTCACATCTCAGGTAGCAATTCGAGCAAGTGTACTTATTGTAAGTGTGTTGCCAACAGATTCTTTAGATTTATGATTCTAAGAGCAGTGTTTTAATAATATTTTAAAAATATGTTTTGCAAGTACTTTAACTTCCTCTCCTCTACCCTCCCCATGGGTGCACCATATTTATCACCAAAGTGTTCCTCATTTCAGTTTCAAAATACTGGCAGCTGTTTGTGACTTGATAAATATGGAAATAACTTTCCTGCTTCCATTCAGTGCACATATTCTTTCTCTTTCTGCCTCTTTTGCTCCAAATCTAAATTCAAGTCATATCTCTTTGATTTGACATCCCAGTCCTAAATATTATTTGTGAGGAGGACAGTGTAAAATATTTCACAATACCAACTAAACTGATAAGATGCAGCTTTTGTACTTCAACAGAAATTTCTGGATTTTTGAAAAACAAGAGAGTTAATTGTGGCTAAGATGTTTTGCAGCTAAATACTGCTTTTCATTGAAATTACACATTCTTCCATGGAACTAAACATTACCCTATGACTAAACTCTTGCGTAAAATGATAACAAATGTTTGGGAGTCCTATGACCATGTAATATTTTCTCTTAAAACTAGAACTGGAGGAGCAGTGTTTCCAGTGAGAGGGATATGGCAAACATGAGAACACATTGGCTCACCAAAGCTAATCATCTTCCTCATTATTCATAGTCATTTTTCCTCAGGACTCTGGAACATTCCCTTACATTTTACAAGTGAATCCATTTTGTACATGGAAAAAAATACATGTGCCCAAACATATCTGGCAATTGCATATGCAGTTATTTTCTTTGGACATGGGTGAGTCTATGACATTCAAATTTTATTTTTATTGAAGTTATAGAAGAGTTTCGAAAGTGCCTGTGTGTTTTAGGAGCACAAGTTCCATCTAAAAATCAATAGAATTTAAGGATTTAGGAGCACAAGCCCCAATGACTGTCAGTAGAATTTGTGCTTCTAAATCCCTTAGGTATTTCTGAAAATCTCCCCCATAAATTTCATGTGCATGGTTAAGTAGGACCCATGAGAATATAACTTATTAGTTTTGTTAAGTAACTTATTAGTTTTGTTAAATTTAATTGTTAAAAATATTCCTGGTATGAGGACATGGGGGCCTACAGAGAATCATTTCTTGTATTTACTACATGGGGAGTTAAGAGATTGTGAAATTTTGCAGATGAAAAAACTAACCTAACACTTTCTCTGTGTGTGTGCATGTGCACATACATACACACTCACACATTTTGGATAATATAAAAAATTACACATTTTACTCTACCCGTACTTAAGTCGTGAGTGCAGTTTGTAACACTAAAAGCAGCATCCTGCCCTTCCTGTGTCCATGCAAATGAGAGGTGGGAGAAGAGTGATGTTGGTTATGGAGATTTTGACTAGGCTATTGAGCTCCAGGGAATGCTGCTGCTTACTGTGCACAAGTAGCAGAAGGGATTATGCTTCCACACTAGCAGACAATAATTCTTTGTGGGCATATCATTTGGGTCCTTACACAAATGCTGAGGAAAATACCAAAGGATATGCTGCCCTGGACTTATGGACATTTACTTTGGGTTCCCTGCACAATCCCTTCTCTTTCCTCCCTTTCTCACCCTGTGCTGTCCAGTTCAGCCTGATACTGTATATAATTGTGATTATTATTTGATATACTATACCATGCACAAGCATGAGTACATGAAAAAAATCTTTTTATACATCATACAGTGATGACTTATCTTTTGAACTACTGTGTGACATACACATTACCACAGGATGTCACACAGATATGCTGGGGAGGATCACAATGTTCTATAGAAGATAATTAATATGAAAATGTTATTGTCTTGTTTAAGTTAAATGGGGATTTCTCAGGATTCTGGTGGGCTAGTCATTCCATCAGGATTGGCTTTTTTCTGTGTACTCAACTACCGCGTTAATTAAAATATTTAAACAAAACCCAATGACATATTGAGTATAGGAAGTCTGGCTCAGAAACATGATTATTTTTTATTAACCCAGATTCTCTGCCAGGTGAGCTACCACGCAGAAAGTGTCTACTGTCTTTCAGATTATTGCATTTTCATTTCCCCCCTCAACCTTCCATATGTATGCACACAAAGATATGTAGTGTCAATTATTATAACACGTAGTCACCAAATACATTATCCTTTTTCTTGAGGTCCAAATTATTTTATATAATTGACAATCAGCAAAAAGTAAACTGATAATTTCACAGATTCTCAAACTTCCACATATGTACATTTTCAATTTATAATAGTGGTTTTAGAAACCATACAACTGTAATTTAGCAAGAATAACTGCAGGTTAAGCTGACTGTCTAACTACTAAACATGGCTGCATGATAATTATTATTATGATTACCATGAACAGTGAATGGAAATTCAGCAACTGGTTGATGTAAATATGTCCACCCACTGTCAAGTGAAACCTATTAGATAATTATTTTTAGTGAAACTCCTTTGGTTTAGTGCTTTCACAGTTGAAGATAATGAGCTGTGGAACTACCAGTATCTCTGGTTCATTTGCAAAATAACAGTGGAGGCATGAAAGTAACCTTATTTATTTTACCAACAGTTTGCTGCCAGTCAAATTTAATGTTAAGTATGTGTGAACATTCTATCAATGGAAATGTGATTTAAAGTAGGGAAAAACCTAAGATATATTTAGGAATAAATATAAATTACTAAGGCCAGCAAGAACACATAAAAAGTAATAATTATTAATAAATAGTTTGGACTCACATAGTCCTATCATGGGAGGGTCTTAATATTCCTTTGGAAGTGTGAATTAACTGAACCTCCCAGCCCCTTTATGAGGTACTGTAGCTAATTATTTTTATCCCTAAATTACAGATGAAAAAATTGAGACATACAGATTTGCCCAGGCCACACAGGAGTTCTAAGGCAGAATATTCTCTAATCTGTATGCCAATTACATTTTAAACAGGAGGAAAAAATACTAATGTATGGATTGCATCCAACTTTTATTTTTATTTCAGCTTTCTTGCAAATAGATATTTTCCTGCTCTCATTGGGGAGACAGTTTGCTGGGCAGCAGCCAAAAGGCATCTTTTTATCAGTTTGATCTTATCTTAACTTATTATTAGCCATAGGCTTGTCCCTAGGTACTGTTCTTCAAGTTACACAGCTATCCAGGCTGTCATTTTAACAACAGATTTTCTTTGTTGTAGCCCAACTATGGTGGGTATTTAGAGAACATTCTGGGGATATGCAATTAAAAGGTTTAAAAGATAGTCCTACTGCCAGGGAATGACTTGAAGATCAGCACAAATGAGGACTCAACTTCAGACTGTCCATTTCCTCTCACTTAAGTTTCTGAAATGCTACATTTTTTTTAATCATCTGCCTTTGCAGAATAAGTTCATAGTTGTCTTGAGGTTAGTGGCCTGTTACAGGGATACCTATTAAAATTAATATATTTATTTAGGGTTGATATATTTCTTACTTAGGCAAAATTCCAATTACCTTCAGCGGGAGTTTTGCTTAAGTGTGTAATGCACAGCTGGCTTAAGTGTGTAATGCACAGTTGACTCCTTGTATATACCAGGTGCTTGTTATGTTATTATTTCATTATATATATTTCTACTTCACCACCATTGTTTTGAACAACTCTCATAATACACTTACTCATAGTTTATAGTAATTGTAGCATTGAAAATTAAAGTCTCAATCGTATTTGGAGACATAATGACCAGCAGACAAATGTTAAATATTAATATAGTAGATATTTTGGTTAATTTTAGCTGTGAAATTCAGTGTTATGAGCATTTAATTACATCGTGCAACTCAAATGTAGATTATTATTATTATTTATGCCTTAGCTCTCAAGACTAGATAGGTAGGCATGTTATCAAATATTGGGGAAATAACTGCTCATAAGAAATATAAGTATATTGTAATGTCCAGGATCAAATATCTTCAACTGATGGAGATGGAAAATCATATCACCCCACTGTAATATTCCTGAAAATTTGGGTGCTGTATTAATTCTGGAGAAAATTGCACACTCTTATATAGTTAAAAACTCTTACTGCTTGCACATAGTTCAAAAATACTGTACTTATCCATTGATATATTGCCATATCTTTAATTTTAGTCCTGGAAATAGCAACCCTAATGTGTTATAGAGTTAAGAATGATTTTAGAGTATCAGCCAATCAACATTGTTCAATTTTGTAATAAGAAACATAGATTTTAAAGGAGATTATTGTTATTATCAATAATATTCTCTTTCCCACCTCTACAGTTTTATTAATTTATTTATCAACAAGATAAATATTGCATTACCTCCTCACTTCTGGGTTGGGGAGCCAACTTTCCCCTTTTGAGAACACACAGAGAGAAATTGGTGTGGAGGAAAAGAGGAGAGAGAAAGAAGCTTAACGGTTACCTAAAAATAAGATTACTATGCAAATAAATGCCAAATATACTATGGTGTGGGCATGACAAACACAGAAATAAGTTTAACTTAAACTATAAAGAAGATTCTTTAAAATTTATGAAGAGTCACTTGGTTTGCAATAAGCTCCTGAATGAATCATGTATCTTTCTGTGATTACACAGATGTTCAGTTAGTTGAATCAGGCATATATGAATTCAGAAACATCAGATATCTGTAAAGATTTTAAACAATTCCTCTTTTCTTTATTAATAATAGAGCGAAGGTCAGAGGAAAAAGTACCTTAGACAAAAGAACCCTATCTTTTTGCGCACCTTGGACCAATTCTGAGCTAAAGGTCCTTTCTGTTATGTCGAATGTCCCAAACTTATACTTTCCTGAGTGTCTGTACCAGACCTGGAACCAGCAGGATGATTTTATGGGACATTATATAAATATTCATTTTTGAAAAGTCTGCTGAAGTTTATTTCTGTGGGAATTCTGCCATTGAGCACAACGGGAACAGATCAGGCCCTTAGATATACAGTGTAAGGAAAGGAAGAAAGGACAGAGATTAGAAGAGTGAAGAAACAAAATAAGTAACAGTGCTTGAAATTTGATGCTAAAATGTATGCTTTCATGTAGGTAGATGTTCGATTTTGAGGGAGATATGTCAGAAGCTCTGACTGTTTTATGGAAACTGAGCATGAATTCCTGGCTTCATTGAAGTCAACAGCAAAACTACAGTATGATTTCATTGGGATTAGGATCTCATCCTGGTAGTGTATGGCTTCTACCATTGGAGAACCTGGGTTAAGTGTGACTCAGTAGGGAAAGGGCTCCATGGGTTGAGAGTGCCATTGTGTGTTTTGTGCAATGATGATAATCAGTTGTGTGTGTTTTGTATATTTTATATCAATTTTATTTATGCGATGGGAAAATATGCAAGAGAGGTTTGCCCCAGGTGATTTGAGGACTTTTTTCAGTTAGTCTAGTAGAAAATTCCATATAGAAAAGCTGGGTTTTAGTGCATACACTTAAAATCTTTCAGAATGCAGAGAATTACATCTGCTATAGCCACAAAAATTTAGTTTTTAGAAAAAACCTAGAGAGGTTGGATTTATGGAAATAGATTTGATCTATGATGTTTAGTTTGACAGAGCCTGAAATCTCTGAACCCACTTTCATTCTTGATACTTGAACAGGATTAGGCTGGAGCAGCACAGGTTTAATTAACATAGACTTCATTCTCAAAGGCCTATAGCCTGCCCATGTGCCTACATGACCCAGAAGAGAGGTGGACAGATGAAGTCCTGCTGCAATGGGAAAGTAGTGAAGAGCTGGTGCAGGAGGCACAATCTCTGTACACCAGAGCTGTGATCTGAGGAGGATTCTTTTGATGTGCAGCTATTTTGTCCCCTGCTGGGCCCTATGGAACTACCCTGGCTTATTCCCATTACTTTGAACCGTGCAGAGGATTTGACCTTCAGTACATACTAAGTATTGGTATTGTAAAAACCAGTCATGGTCTACTATAGTCCTCTATGAAAATGTACCTAATACACTATCCAGTTTGTAATTTCAATCATGTATTTTTCTCATTCATTTCTCAATTAACTTAATTTTAATTGCTATTAACCAGTTTTCCCTATACCATGAGTTAAAGCAGCCAAATTATGGCTGCATTGTCCTTTGGTCTCTCCCCTCCCAATTTGCTCCCTCTTTTCTTTAATCTTCTGCTTTCCATTTCCCACCCCTCCTCCTTCTTGTCTATTCCCCTCCCTCTCTTGTTTCTGTTCCCTTGGCCTATGTTCTGGCCCACTTCCTCTTACTGTGGTGGCCAGGTGCTCCACTCAGCCATCTCATGGTGGGGGAAGAGCTGATGGGGCCTGGACCCCCCCTTAAGCCTAGTCCCAGGACAGTGTCCCCAGCTGTCCATCTTGGCCATGGTCCTGAACTCCCAGTGCAGGGCTGTTGTTTCTAGGCCCTCTGTAGTTGTATTTACAAGTTAATTAAAGTGCATGTACCTGATCTACACAACTTGGGATTGCCCGTATTTTTGCTTTGGGTGTTATGTTCCTTTGGCTCTGTTATCCCTTGTAAAGAAGAACAATAATGAAATCTCTGTGTCCATTTTCATTCTTGATGCCTAAACAGGATTAGGCTGGAACAGCACAGGTTTAATTAACATAGACTTTATTCTCAATGGTCTACGAAAAAAGAATAAATGGACACAAGTCAGATATTAGGAATGGCAATGTACAAAAACCTGTAGGTGAATACTTCAACCTTCCTGGCCACACAATAGCAGATTTTAAGGTAGCCATCCTGCAGCAAAAAAAACTTCAGAACCAGACTTCAAAGAGAAACTGCTGAACTTCAGTTCATTTGCAAATTTGACATCATCAGCTCAGGATTAAACAAAGACTATGAATGGCTAGCCAACTACAAGAGCAGTTTCTCCTCCCTTGGTGTTCACACCTTAACTGCTAGAAGAGGGCCTTATCCTCCCTGGTTGAACTAACCTCGTTATCTCTAGACTGATTCTGGACTGCATATTTATACCTGCTTCTGGAAATTTCCACTAATGCGTCTGACTGAGTGGGAATTCACCCACGAAAGCTTATGCTCCAATATGTCTGTTAGTCTATAAGATGCCACAGGACTCTTTGTCGCTTTTTACAGATCCAGACTAACACAGCTACCCCTCTAATACTTGAATAATGAATTTGTATACGGCTGGGATTTGGAGCAAAAATTATTTTTCAATGCAAAAAACAAAAACAAATGTCAAGCTTTTACTTTTTCCTGGTGTTGATCTTTCTCTTTACTCCCAACTCCCATTTAAGCTGTAGGAGAATAAGCAAAGTCTCCACTTCTAGGAACTATTTTATATTTATGCTGTATTGTTAATTGTCATTGTTCAGGTGGTGTAGTTATTTTATTAGGCTGGATGGGAGGAGAGGATATGTATACAGAAATCTTCCTTTAAGTGTCATATAATTATTTTCTTTTCCTTTGTGATATTTATTCTTCTTTTGTTTAGTGTTTGCCCTATTATTTGTTTTGTTAAGTGCTTTGTGTTTGTGGGTATGATTTATGCTGCTGTCTGCATTCTGTCCTTCCATGTAATGTATTCTCTGTTTCATCAAAATATTAGGTATTGTATAAGTGTGTGGCGTCATATAGAAACAGTTATCTTCAAGGCAGGGATGGAATGATTACCTGGTTGGCTTTCTTAGATTTTGTCCTTTCTTGTATATTATTTTGATTTTGTATTGTAACATTTTTAAAGATTATATTTCCCCCTGCAAGGAGCATCTCTTGGGAGATGCTATGCACCCTCAGTTCTCACTGGACACACACAAAGTACTTAGCACATTGTAGGATTAGGCCCTTAATACCCATAAAAGTGATGGACTATTGTCACTTGATAATACTGGGGACAGTGTGGTCAGATGCTATGGATGATTATGTTAAGCCACCTCTCCTTTGATCAGAAGCACCTTTTTTGTTTTAGTCAGAGGCGGCTCAGAGGTAGACACTATCAATAGTCAAATTGTGCTGTGGGTTTGTGATGTCAAGGTGTGTGCACCAGGGACTAGGATGAAACCACCCAATATATTTCCATTTGTTCATTAACCCACTGAGCCACCTTCTTGTTAATTTTGTATTTCTATATAATTGACTAATTCATATTTGTATAGTAAATATGAACTAGTTGTTATAATCTGGGCATTTAATTTTAGTTTATTTATTTTTATAATGAAGTCTGGATTTTCAGAATTAGGTAGCACATACAAGCACCAAAACTGTGTACACATTTGTGTTAATTGCAATATTTGTGTGCATTATATTGTGTGCACATGAAATTCTGCAAATACTTTATTTTTCATTCTTTTGGCAATCTATTTGATCTTTGATTTCCTGATGGTATCTGGTTACTTCTTGAGAAGCCTGTTATTTTTAGAGAATAGTTTTGTTATTTGATCTGCTTGGCTTTTTTGCTTCAGATAATTTTACATAGTTTGTGGCACAAAAACCAGAGTAGGTACTTTACCATATTTATTTTTCTGTGTTATGTTGCACTTCACTTACCTGATGTTAAGATTCACATAATTTCATAGATGAAGTTATCTGTAGGATATACATTTCTGACCTGTATATACAATTCCTTTATTTTTACATTGTACCATCTCAGATGTTCATAAAAATCTGGGTTTAGATTTGGTGTATTTCAGCAGTCAGTAACACAAATCTGAGCTACAATATGCTTTTATCATGTATATTTTTTATAGGTGAAATGTTGCATGGCATATTTTTGCTCAGTTTTAGAAGCGACTCTGAGGTTAAGGATGTGTTTCAATTTTTTCTACTATTAAAATATATATATTACCTTCAGAGTTTCTCATATTGCATTTGTGTACGAGTATTCTACATTAAATAAATTACACGCGCGCACACACACACACACACACACACACACACACACACACACACACACACACACAGAGATATTCCAACTGCCAATCTTATGTCCTTTCTACAGGGGCTGCGAGTTTAAATCATTGTTATGTTCAGAATTTATAAGATATTCTGTTAAACTGTCCAAGCTTATCAGAGTGTGCAAGTCAAGTACTTTATTCTGGTCACTTTTTTAAACATTCTATCTTTATCATTCTGGGTGAGCATCTGGAAATTGTTGTTGTATTTTTATAAACTAATAGCAGCTAGACAGAATGTCCAGACAAATAATTTGTTCAAGAAATGTTAACCTCTTTTGCCTTTGAATTTACTCTCATGGACTATTGTGATTACCTTGAATGCATTCAATAACTGATTTTATGTGATCAATATTTTTTAAAACTTTTTCATCATGAATCATTTATGCATATTAAAAATTCTCTTTCCCTGAGCATTTTGCTAGTAAAACTTCATTAATTAAATATTTGCGGATACCAAACACAGAAGAGGTGCAACTATCGCAGAAGCATTTTTTAAAAAAATGCAAATTAATATTTTTGTATAATTTATTTTGTTTTATTTACTTACTCATTTCTACTCTAAATATTCCACTATTTTGACCAGATTAATTTTAAATATAGTAAGAAACTGGTTAGCACCATTTCATTTGGGAGACTTGGTCACAGATTGGTATCCATCACTACCAGGACATTTTTTTTCTGATATTTACTCTATATTTTCCTTTTCTTAATCCTTTTCCCCTTTTAGCATCATAAATAGTTTTCTCTGTCTGTCTTATAAACCCTCAAACATTTACATACTCTTATGATTTTGTTAATTGCTAAGCTATAGGTATCATCTCTTAGTAAAGCTATAAGTACCTAGCTTTCAAAATCCTTCTGTGGAAGTCAGTCCGTATAGCGCCTTGATCACAGTTGCTTCTCTGCTTTGAAATCCTTCCAGTTGACCAATATTTTTCTCTTCTGTTAGTAAATGTGGTATATGATAGGCATTTTTCTTGTAGTAAAAGATAGATAGGATGCATGAATGGATACATAGATACATTAAGGAGAAGAGGGACTCACAGAAAGGAGCAAAAGAGGTGGTGGTTGTTTTTTTTAAAGACTCATATTTTACATGCTACTTGATTGTATTGGTTTATTCATTTCTGAAAACTTACCAAAGCTGTGAATATTTATTTAGTTCTGCTCCTAATAGTGTTTCTAATAGGGAATTATTTTGGTACAATGAAAGACATTTGTAAATGAAGCAGATAAACCCTTTGGCAGACAAGGAGTGTTTTGTTCAACACAAGAATTCTATTGTCCACTGCTTTAGTTGTCAAGTGCCTAGGGAACCCAGGATTTATGATGATGTTACAATGGCCCTTTCAGTGCAAAATCTAAGAAGCTGTGAGATTCTGTTCCTCTGCTTTTCAGACTCTCTAATCTTTTTATCGTGCAAGGACAATGCAGGATTCAGCTGCTTCTTGGGCCACAGGACTGCCCATTTAACATCAGGCATTGTGAAGTAATTACCATAGTGACAATGGATTTTTGCATCTAACCAGCAACACTTTCAAAATTTCTAGGGTTGTCACTTTGTATAACCCAACTGTTAAGACATGGCTTACTTTACAAAAAATAAAATAATCTTGTTAAGAGTTTTATTTAAAGTGCCACTATGTCAAATCCATTTGAAGCGCAAGAACTGTTTGTTGGTTGTTTATTGCAGTTTTCTTGTAATTATAATTGGACTTTGAACACAATATTCTGTAAATACAGCAGTTTTTTTCCAATGCACTAGTGGGCCTTTTTCTTTATTTATTTGGGGTGGTTGGTTTTGTTTTTTTGTTTGATTTTTCCTATAAACTGCAGATCTCGAATATTCTGTTGGAAAACAATGTAGCAATGTATCAAAAATGTTTACAATGGAAAAAAAACTGATACAAATATATCAGGAAATATAGGTAATGCCTGCTGTATACATATAAAGATTACTAAAATAAGCTATGCTCTGTGCTTTTTATACTGATGTTCTAGATGGGAACTCTACAGTTGCTTTCCATCATTTTGTCATGAAAAACATTGATCATAGCGTTTCTCATTCCTTCTCTGAGGTGAAAATGCAGATTTATTGGCTATTTGCTATGCAGAATGATCGGTATTAGTAAGAAATATTGATTTGAAACCCATATACCCTGCATAAATGCTGTGTTACTGGTAATGGAGCTCTTGTTTGACAGTTAAACTATCTTGTATATAGGAGGGTTTTGAATCCCAACTCTATTCACCTCATATAAAATAAAAACTAGGTTTTAAAAATTGATGACATGCAGGTGTGTAACTGTGTGCCGAGACTGAAACACATGCATTTCCAGCTCCATGGATACAGATCTTCCAAAATGCAAGATAACCTTACCTGGGCACTACCTTGATCCTGTAAAGGCAGCCATGTACATTTTGAACCATATTAGCAAATTATCAAAATGGAATAATTTAGTTCCTTTCCAATGTTATTCCTTTTTTGTGCTTCATTTTTGTGTAATTTCAAACACAAATGCAAAGACAAGAAGTTTATTTGTAAAAAACCCATGTATTTAAAGAGTGTGATATGTACTTCACAGTAAACAGCTTGTCTACATAATGCATTTTCATGAATCAAGCTTTTAGCATATTAGTTATTGAATGATTGCTCACTATGTAGCATCATCCATAGCTTACATTTGTTTTCTATCATATAATTATTTAGAACTTTAGTGAATATTATTACAATAATTAATTAATTTAACTTATTCTGTTTGCAAAATATCCACGAGCAGATTGTGCTTTCCTAGGACTTATTCATAATTTGAATTTAGTTGGTGAACATATTTTCCAATTTTTTAAATCTATAGATTAATCATAAATATCGGAAACTGTAAGTTGAGTTGGTTACCAAAGTTGTGATTGGCCATATGAGTTGCATGTTTTTATTTCTGTTCTCTGATGGGATTAGTGAGAAGCATTTCTGGTGTGGATATTTATGCAAGTGCAAAATTTGTTATCCATGAACATGTGCATGCAACATAAATTAGCTCTAACATTTTTTTGCCAGTAAAATTTTATTGCTGTACTGTGGTCGAAAAGCACACACAAATGGAGAATGCAAACATAACTGAAGGAAATTTATTTTAAAATCCCAATGAATATTCATAGTGTTTTTGCATTATTTATTCAGCTCTGATATTCAGAAACATGTTTGTAATCATATTAACACACATTATAGAGTATTTTGTAATAATTTCCCTAAAAGTTTTCATTTAATTTTTGGGTACTTGGATAATGAAGATAGAATGCAATCTAGTCTGACTTCCTAGGAGTGTTCATTGGTAGCAGCCTAAGGGGCTGTTAAAGTATCTGGCATCAGAAACATGAGCCTCAGTATAATTTCCTATCACCATCTAGTCATGAATCCAAATAGCTATGTTTTTTTTTATCCATTGGTAGCTCTATGTGACAACATCTTTTGAAAAGTATATCATCCTTAGGGCCTGATCCTATGAGCTGCTGACCATTCAGAGTTAAGGGCTCTCTGCATCTCCAGGGAAGTTCAGGGCCTCCCAGAGAGGGGGGCAAGTGGGGCAATTTACCCCAGGCCCCCATGAGAATATAGTATTCTATAGTATTGCAACTTTTTTTTAATGGAAGGGGCCCCTAAAATTGCTTTGCTGAATCCTCTGGGCAGCCCTGGGGAAGTGTTGCAGAGCCGGGCCCTTGGCAGACTTGCATGGGCTCCATTAATAATCAAAAGGAACCCCCATGTACGTGCACTATATTTGAAATACTCATTCAAGTACAATAGTGGCAAAACTCTTACCGGTTGCGAATGCATTCTGGCTACTCTATGGATGGAATACAATTGCCCAGAACCTGGGATGTGGTGTGCCTGGTCTTTGCTGCATATTCTGGGCTTAAAACCAGAATAGCGAGGCACAAAGACTTCCTTCATTATAGCGGGAACCTGCTGCCTTCCCCCCACTCCCCCATCTGCTTCCATACTGCTGGCACAGAAGGCTAAACTCCATGGATCCCTGACTGCCCTATCACCACCTTGGGCCATTAGCAGCTAGTGTAATTTAGAGCAATATTTAGGCATCTTTGAGGTACATCAGGAGACTGGGCCAGCATTTAGCCAGCAAGGTCTGGAGAGCACAGAGGCCATCTTCCTCATCAGTGCTCATAATCCTAGGGTAAAATGCAGCTCCTGAACCAATGTATTAATTTCACCACAAATATAAAATATTCACAAGAAAAACAGCATGTGAGCAATTCATTTCATTTAGTTTTAATGCTGAGTCCTCTGCACAAAATATTTAAATTGCTTTACAAAAAAGGGAAACATCTATTAATGGATCAAAATTATATTGCACTTATTTTATTATTTAAATGTTTAGCAAACTGAAGTCTGTAAAGACAAGGAAAGAAAAGGTTTGAACCATAGAAGCAGAAAATTGTATTATTGTAGAAATGGGAACTTAGTTTTCTTCTGAGTAATTCAGCTTGTTGGGGATACACATTATATCTGTGCTATCCCATTGATTACAGTCAGGTTGCACTAGTATAACAGAGTTATTATCTCACACTGAAATACTTAATAATTATTACCAACTGCATAACAGAAGCTTTGAGAATATAAGATGCAGCACCCTTTGATCATCTCTTAGTAATAGTCACTGGGTAATGGAGTAATAATCATGTGCTCATTCTCTGTAATGTGGGTGTTTTATCTAACTCCTGTTTAAGGCCCTAGCGTAATAGGAACATGATGATGATGAAGCAACCAACCTGTCTGTGTGGTTGGACATTGATATGTGTGTGGAGTCCCACTGACATCAATGGGATTCTGCATGAGTGTAAGGAAGCCCTGGTTGGATCCCTTTAGTACTAGTTTTATATTTAATAATTGTAAAGTGCTATTATGAGGCTTTGATAATTTTAATGTAGATTTTACTGAAAGAGGTAAACAAGATATTTAAAACAAATCAAAACAAGTTTAGAATTTTATGGTATTTTATTGAAAACTTGAGGAAGATACCTCTGCTATTCTCTCCTGTTCCAGGCAGATGGTAAGTAGCATACTGCAGATATCAGTCAACAGGTGTATACACACAGCCATAAATTTATAGAATACTGCTGAATCAGACTGTAGGTGCTTGCTGGATAAAAAGGAAGCATTCATATTCTGTTGAGGGAAGATTCTATTGAGGGACGTTGAGGTAATCCTTGGAAAAGTAGCTCTCCATTGCAAACTAATGTCGTCATCCTCCATCACCTTGGTTAGTTTCATCATTTGATGTAGGTGAAAGATATGGAGCCTAATCTGAGAAATTTTCCAGAGTGCATACAAATTAAGGACCATAACAATGACTGCATTTAATATTAAAATGTGTCTCCGTCAACATAAACACCACAAGGAAATTCCAGCTTGCTGCTCGAAAGGTGACCTACAGATATATTTCAGGAACACAAATCCCAATTTTAATTCTGTTTATTGAAACCAGGTTAATGGGCCCAAAAGTTCAGTCCAATTGTGCATTGGACTTTAGAATGAATGGGTGAAACCTCTGAGTTTAGAGATGGACACCATAAGCTGCGCTCACTGAGTTCAGGAGGTGCATTTTAACTCTCCAAGGAATAGAAGAAATGTCAAGAAAAAACTGTACGTGATGAGTGCCCTTAGGAAAAGGCTGATCCATCACCTTCCAAGAGAAAAAAAAGGGCAAACATTGTGAAATCCTTCAATTATTCAACTAAAAAGCCTGAGGAGCTCTTTTAGGTGCCTGAGACTCTATGTGTCTGTTGTGAATAAATTTTATAGCACCTTTAGAATGGCTTAGGCCTGTAAACTCCTGTTTTAGTTTTGGTTTTGGTTTTTAATTCCCAGCTACTTTTATTTCCCCTATTTAGTTATTAAGTGTTAGAACAGGAATACTCATGCCTTCCTTCACCTTGTGATTACTTGTTCCTTATAAATGTAAACTGTAAAGTGGGAAGGCAAGTAGCTGAAAATAACTGGTTTTAAATACCAGGCTATGCTTCCATCTATATGTGTGTGTGTGTGTGTGTATATAGGCTTGAAAAGATTAATTTTTTATCAGTAAATTTTGGTAAACATAAATTTCAAACTACACACACATAAACCAGCAAAAAAGTATTTCCTTCAATAATAATCAGAATATAAAGATAGACAAAGAAGGAAGAATGCAGCTTGAGAACTTAGTTTGATTTAAGGATATTTATATATTTATATATATTGACGTGATATTCATGATTTGTGTTTTAACTTTTTGAATCTCAATGTCTGCTGTCATTACATAATTAAGGTCTGACCCGCCCATAATATCCTTCAACTGTGAAAATTTAAATAAATAAAAATAGAAAAAATGCTTAAAAATAAACATCAAAATATTCTGTCAAATTTATTCAAAAAAAGTGGAATTCTGACAAGCCTAAGTATATAGCAGCAACAAGAAGATAACCTGTAGGCTTGGAAATTTAGTAGAAACAAAATACACATTTTGCAATGTACACATTATAAAATAATGTGGTTTATAGTCCTGAAAATAAAGTTAATTTTCTTGTTGTATGAAGGAACCTCCCAGGACCACCGACCCAAGGAAAGAAGTGCTTCATAAACCTGAAAAATAGGAGAGCCACCCTCTGCCAATTTTCACATTCCCAATACAACTGTAGCTCTTATCATGGACATATAGTTCTACTACTCTAGAGACAGTTTCCTCTTTTCCTTATTCTGTCACAATTCTAAACTATCTGATTTGTAATGTGCCTTAGAGCACTTAGAGATGCTGGAAGCACATCTTGTTGGCTGATGATACCTGACATGTGACTGTAGCTGGGTTATTGCTTTTTTCCCCCATACAAGTGTCTCGCTCTGGATAATGTTCCCAGAGCATATTTTCTTTCATGAGATTATATTTGTCTAGGAGGTAGAGAGAAAGATGTGAAGGGATATTGACATGGCCTTCAGCACTTTAATTATGGGAACATTCTTCCAATAATGGGTCTATATGGGTAAAAGTTACTTGTAAATTCTATCCTGGTCTATAGATATTCTTTTGTCTCCAAAATCCCACTGAGCTGTTGGGGTAACATAAAGTTAGCGTTTGTTGTTTGCGTGTTTGTTTTCCCCCTCTTATTGTGACTGTAATGTTGCTTTTGATTTCAAATGAACTTTTCATTCTTTGCAGCAAGAGCTGAAATATCGGATAAGTGGCAGCAGAAAATCTGCATTGTCAACACAGACTCATTAAGTGGCCATTCAAATGGGTGGAATATGTTACATAAATTGGCAACAAGTTTCCAGTGGGTGAAGGTGAGTAAGACGTCTGACTTCATGAGGTTATAATTGACAATTTAGGGATATGTTGCTCTCTTTTTGTTGCTCCATATATACACTGTGGCATGTCAACAATTAGTAACCTCTTGTTTAAGCCAATTTGTTGCCAGATTTTCTCAAAGTTTTCATAGGGTGGGTCCACCGGTCTTCAGTGACACTCAGAGAGCTGGTGCCTTAGGACACTGAGCATCTTCCTGTGATTATCCTGTAACACACTGTTTGACAAGCTGCACTATTCAGATCATGCTCATTCATGTTTATAACATCATAGCTCTTCTTAAGGACACACAAAAAGGAATTTAGCACTGCTGGGTTGGGGTGATGGTAAGCTGTAGTCAGGAATTTTCCAAAACAATGAGAGTAATCATATTACATTAATCCAAAAATGGGCTCTGTGTTGCTGTTTTTCTAAGTCTGCATTGATGACCAACTTTTGTATTTATTTTTCACCTGTACCATTTCATGTAATGTCACTAATCTTGTAACAGCCATTCATACTTGTGCTGCAAAAGGTTTTGTTGTTCACTGTGAGGCTTAACTGAAAAATGCTGCTGAAAATGTGGAGACAGGGTGATGGGGTAAACCTCAGACTTCAAAAAATTGTTCTATTATTCTTCTACCATAATTTTATTATCAGTCTTTAACCTCTCACATTCTGTGCTTTTCTGATCTACCGATGAAACAAGGGATTCCTCAGAGGTGAGAATTCTTAGACAGAAATATCCATTATCTTCTGTAATGGATCAGTTATCAAATCTGTGATAAATAACAGATAAGTAGTGTCACTTATAGCAGCATCAGATGTAAGATCCCTTTTGAACTGTGATGTTTATAAAAGTCTACAAGACTGTGATATTAAAACTCTGAAGCTATCTGATTAATTTACATATTTTTATATTCAGTACACTAAAGTCCTGCTTGACAGATACTTCATTTCTGTGGAAATGTCCTTGAATGATGATGATCTAATTTCTGGCAGCCAAATGGACAAAACACTACAATATCCTTATGAACAGCTACATAGATATGCATGTCCAACATTTGCTGAGTCATTAAGGTGTAGACTGCAGCAATTAGTATCAAGTTGCAATAGAATGATTTCAACTGATAAACTGACACCACTCCATTTAATTTCTTTAGTAAATCTATAGGCCTCTTCACCTTCAAACTAGGAAGAAGCTATTCTATATATTTGTCTAACGCGCTTCTTATTTATTAAAACTCAATGGCCAAATGTTACCATCCAGACTCAGTACTTAGTCAGGCAAAATTCTCAGTGAAGTTAGAGTTTAGCCTGAGTAAGGGCTGCATGATTTGCATGCATGCAAAAACCACCACCATCAAACAAATAAACCCCCCAACCTTGTCTTAATTATGGGCCCAAATCTTCTCCCCTGCTCATCAGTGGGAGGTAGGCCAGTGATTTAGTGGGAAGGCAGATTGGGCTCTCTATGCACATTTATGCCAGTAGTTTAACTTTAGTGTTCACATCACTAAGGTTCTGAATAAAGTCTACTCTGCTTTCTTTTCAGTTTGGCACCGCTTCTCATTCTGGCTTCTTAGACTAGTCTAGGCCTACTCCTGCTCTTTTCATTCTTGTCTCAGAGCTACACTCACAAGCAGATTTTATTTTAATGACAGTCTTGGATGGGGACAAAACGCCAACCACGTGCGCTTGGGAAAAGTAAAGAAGAAACTTAGAACTGTTAATGTGGGACCCAAATCTAAATTAACTCAAATTAAGCAACATCTTACACTGAAAGCTGCCCCATTGGTTTCGCTAAGTGCTTTTCCATTTCAGAGTTAGGGAAGTTAGAGATGTAATCATTTATGAAAGACTTGCTACACCGTGATTTTAGGATGTCCACTGTAAGGTATTTGCATTGTCTCTCTGTAAAGGAAGCTGCAAAGAGAATGAAAAAACACAATTTTTGTTGATTGTCATGTAAACCCCTGTGTCCAGATAGTTCTTAAATTCTCTGTTTCATTTTGGAGGATTTTTTTCTTAAATAATTTCACTCCTACTGCATCTATTCAGAAATGCAATATCTAAATCAGTGTTTCCCAAACTTGGGACGCCGCTTGTGCAGGGAAAGCCCCTGGTGGGCTGTGCCTGTTTGTTTATCTGCCGCGTTCGCAGGTTTGGCCGATCGCAGTTCAAAGTGGCTGCCATTCGCCGCCGCAGGCCAATGGATGCAGTGGCCAGTACGTCCCCAGGCCCGTGCAGCTACCAGCAGCTCCCATTGGCCTGAAGCAGCAAACCGCGGCCAGTGGGAGCCGTGATCAGCCGGACCTGCGAATGCGGCAGGTAAACAAACTGGACTGGCCCGCCAGGGGCTTTCCTTGTTCAAGCAGTGACCCCAGTTTGGGAAACACTGATCTAAATCATCAACAGTAACCAAGGTAAAATATGCATGTACAATTATGATTATTGAAACAAAGCAGCAAACTGGAGCTGTAATCAGCGTAGTCAAATAATACAAACCTGGCCCACTCTGCCTGGGGACTGGCTTTCCTCTTCTGCTCTGCAAATCAGTTAGGGTGACCACCTTTTAAAAATGCAAAATTGAGACACATGCAGGAGCCTGCCCCTTCCATGGCCCTGCTCCTCCTCTTCCCCCTGAGGCCCAGTGCCGTAGGCAGACCAGAGGCCAGAGCCAGGTAGTGGTAAGAGCTGCCCAGGGAGCAGCATATTCCAAACACCATGCAAAAGTGAACTAATTAATCTTCACAACTCCATTGTGAGGTTGGGGGGGTCTCATTAGGTTTATGTCATCATTTTATATACTACAGAATCCCACTTATCCAATCTAATTGGGACTGGGGACAGATTGGACACTCAAAAATTTGGATAGCCCGGAGGATGGGAAAGTGTGATGCTGCAATGCTGTCTAGTGGCCACAGGCGAGATCACCTGCTTTTGGACCTGTGTACACTGGTTCTTCGGTTAATACACAGAGCCAGATAATGGAGCGTTGGATAAATGGGATTCTACTGTGTGTCTATATCTTGTACCAAATTTTCTGAATTCTTAGGGCAGTTTTGTGTCAGCCTTCCATCAGAAAGCTGCCCTAAAGCCATCATACGTGACACTGGAGTATTTTTCCAGTATAGTGGACTCCTCTGCACGTATTGAGAAACTGCAGGATCTTCTGTGCCACATTCATTATGGTTATGCACGTATCTTGTGTTTTGTAAATCTGTGTGTAATTTAGATGCATCTTCCAAAGTCCTGAGTAGTTGCCATTGGTGTTGCTTGGTTTGGTTCTGTTGGCTATAAATTTTCTTGTTCATTTTTGCATGTCATTTATTGGAATTATGCACTCACATTTCAAGGGCAGAGGGCAGTAGATACACTTGAAATGTTCCTTTCCTTTTGAAGGGAAGATTAAATTAGTTTGAGAATCATTTCCTGAAATTAAAGACCCTAATCTGTGCTCACTGAATTCACTGGGATTCTTTCATGCCCCAAATGGATACAAATAGTATCTCTCACACTGATAGAAAAAAATTCAGTACCCCCACTATATTTATGAATTCACTGTTCTAATATAAAGCAGGCAGGTCACATATACATCTTTTTAGTGCTCATATGTATTGTAAACCATAGACTGTGACAGGAAAAAAACAGAGGGTCCCAAATGTATGATCTTGTCAGGAAATTGTTTAACATCTTTTTGGTATGAATGCACATGAAAAAAAGGCCAGATTTCATATATTTAAAATGTTCACCCTCTCATAAGTGAATTTGAATGTGACCTAATATATTCATACATAATACACTGTGCCTCTCACAATCTGCTTCACATTACACACAAGAAAATCCCATGTTTACCCTTCTGTTTTTTAATGTAGCAGTAATTTACACAGTTTTCATAAACCTTTCTTTATGAATTCTCATGAGTCAAGTCTAGAGAGTCTAGTTCAATATTCTGAGCTGCCATGTTTGGAGTATTTAAGTAAGAATCTACAGAACCCTGTAACATAAAGGCAAAGATATATCCATTAATATGTGTCCAGCACATATTTAGACACACGCTGTCCAAATGTAGTCTTCTATATTCAGTATATAAAGAAAAATCTCGATTACATAAATACTTGTCATTTAGGCAGAATTAGGTGACTTCAGTTGTATATTAAGGGTATGATCCAATAAAACATTGAAGGACATTAGTAACTTAAGTCGTGCAAATAGTCCATTGGAACTGCTCACATGCTTCTTAGCATATGCACAATATGCCCCAGGTGGCACATGATCAGCATTCATCACCGAATTTCATCCTCTGGGCTTGGTATTGACTGGGAGTATGATATGAATGCTGATCCATGCCCTCCTCCCCTCCCCTGTTACAGTTCAACACATATGAAAAAGTCTTGCTGGAGCAAGGCCTATTGACCAGATTTTCAAAAGCATAAATTGGTTTATGCTAATTTGAAAGTGCATGCACAGTTTGACAAGTTGGGATCTAAATGTGTAAACATTGACATCAGGCATTGCTTGGGCTAAAGTAACATCTTTGGAAATACAGCTCAAAGGAATGTGGGACAATTTATTTATCTTGCTTGAAGCATTACGAAAGAAAATATCAGTAGCATAGTTTTTCTATGTGTAGTAAAACCACGAAAAACATGGTGAGAAGAAAATATGTTCACATTACACTGTTTCTCACAATCATGTTAACTCCTACTAGAGCTGGGTAAGATTTTTCTGTGAATGTTTTTTTTTTTTGGATGGAAAATGTTATTTCTGTTACATTGATATTTTCCATAGTGAAATGTTGATTTCACCCCACATTTTTAGATTTTCTGTTGAAAAAAATAAATCAAAATATTTAACTTCAGGTCAGGTTGACCAGAAACTAAATATTTTGTTTCAAGTCATTTCAAAACTGATCTCAGCATCTGCCTGAGCAGCCGCAGTGCCTTCTGTGAATTACAGTTTTGCATGTGTCATGTTCCCAGTGTCTTCTGGGCTGGGATCCCTGATTGGACATCATCTCCTATTATGCACTGCAAGCATAGGACTACCATGATGCATTGCCGTGGCTGAGTCAAAGAGGGAATCCACAATGCTTCGTAGGAAATAAAGTCCAGGTAAAGAGCCTGACCCCTCAAGGAGAATGGGGACATGGGGCAACTAAACTCTACTGCCAATCAGGCTGCACAGCAGCATATCCAAGTCAAAATACTTGTTTTTCAGACAAAAAAATGAAAACTCTTTTTTGGGGCATTTATTTTATTTTTGACAAAAAAAATCAAAGTGTACAGAAAGCAAACACCTTTTGTAAAAAAAAAACCTTGTTTAATCAGAAATCAAATTTTCTGTCAAAAATGTTTCTATGAAAAGTTTTCAACCAAGCCTACTTATTTTATTACATAGTTTTTTGGAAAAAGCTAACTTCAGCCTTTACTATTGGTAAACTAATGTTTCCATAATGGTCCCTTTCACATTTCCACAATGGATAGTTTCAAAAAAAACATGATGTCATTATATAGTGAAACACATGCATGATATACTGATACTATTAATATTACCCAATACTAGATAATAAAGAAATACTGCTCCAAGCCATCCATGAACTAGAAAAATATGATCAAAGAAAAATGAAATGAAAGCTATGCATCTTGCATCATGTCCTAAAGGGAGGAAGTCATGTGATCTAAGAGACTGCTAGAAGTCATTTCTAAAGCATAGAGCAGCCCCTCCTTATCACCAAGATTGCACTTAGTCCCCAAAAGCTCAGGCCTAGGGACTTTCAGTAGCAATATGTCCCATCCAATCATAACTGCTGTGATAGGGCATAAAGAGGGATGATTTCTCAGAGTCTGCTATGTCCTCAGCCATTTAGGGCTTCATAGATAATAAACAATACCTTGAATTGCTCCTAGAAGCTAATTTGCTGCCTCAGGTCTGACACTTTGCTTCATATTAGAAAGAACACTACACACTGTACAGCATGTACGTTTAATTCACTTGAGACATTTACCAAGATCAATTATTGCATTGTTAGTCATAATTAAAGAACAACTTCTTTAAAATATATTCAGGAATCTTTCAGAAATTCACACTAATAGACCTTGCAAACCCCGTGATGTTTGCAGTTTTACTAATTTGTAAATCACACAGATCAGGGATTGGTAAAATCTAATAGAATGCATTTCTGAAACAGGGTTTTCCCACTTGATTCTTGACAACCTGCATTTGCAACCATTCAGCTATTTTATTTTGAAACGGCTTTTCAATTATATTCTAGTGCTGTAGGGAAAAGGTTTTTGACAAAGGCACGACATAAACCATTTATACTGCAGCTCCATCATAGTTCCCATAGCTAAACTAGACTGGACAGTTCATTAAAAAGAAAAATTAATGGCACAAGGGTTGCAGGGAAACAACAACAGATGATGACTGGCCTGTGGCAGCCCACTGAATTCATGGAGTGGGATAAAAATGATTTCCCTAGCTCATAAATGAAGGTTTGTTCCAAGGTTTTAGGCAAAGCCTGTCCGTCTAGTCCTTTGCAAGAAAAAGCTGTATGTCTGAGATACCTGAAAGGTCCATAAAAGTAGTATTTTGGAACTTCTACAAAAGACTAGTATGTAGCTTTTACCCTAATAGAAATTACATATTTCATTAAATTTTGAAAACACAATAATAAACATAATGTATGTTGGAAGTGAATATATTAACCAAGGAGAGCTAAACTGTTAATTGGATGATCCCCTGTGAACACCCAGAGCAAGTGGGAAGGGAATAGGCACAGTCGTGGCTCCATCCCCTCACTCACTGGCCAGTGCAGTAGAAATATATTTCAATAGGAATAAATGAGTGTTGTCACAGCAATGCCATGAACTCCATTTTCAAAGGAAATTTCACACAATATAGATTCTATGATACATTTAGAATTACATTTTGACTGTCATTTTAGGTTAAGGGACACAACTGTCTACTGAAGGCAGTTGGATTTTGGAAGGGCCCAAGAAACTGAGCCTAATTTGTGTTGAAAATGAAATATAGGAATGTGTAATCTATAAAAAGGTTGTTAAGTGAGATTAACAAATTATCCATAAGGTGGTGTGTGCCTTCTGTGTCTGGCAGATGGCAGGTGGGCTCTGCCATGAGTATTGGCTGGAACTACTGCCACCCCCACCCTTACGAAGACAACATATTTATCAGAAGAGATCATTTGTAACCACACTCCCTGATACTGGAGACAAATGATTTCTGGTGGAAAGCCATGTATTTCTGCTTCTCCTCTCTTGTGTCTGGTACCATGACTGCGCACAGACTCCAACAAGAAGGGTTACTGAGAGGCCTCCTAGCCAACTTGACTTGTTTGAATTATGATTATTATCTATTAATTGTATACGTTGTTTGAGGTTATAGTGAACCAAACAGATATATTGCCAGCTAAAAAAATAAAAATAAAAAAGTTACTCTTCTCTCTGAGTTCTGCCTACTATAGTTACAGGTGTCACCTAAGACTACTAGAACTGAATTAACTTGGAAACAAGAAAAAAAATCTCTATATTTGTCAGTTTGTTAATGTTGTGCAAATAATCTCATTTGGGGCACACTGGTCTTTTGTTGATTTCCACGTTCAGGGATTAGATGCTAACTGCAAATCTTGCTACTTTTTTGTTTTATTTAAATTTTCACAGGGGCTACTGCTCCCTTCTCTCCTAAAAACACAGGAGAGAAAAACACTGTCCCAGGAGGTTCCCTTTCTTTTGATGAATCACAATGCACAAATTGTTCCAAGGATACCACAACAGAGTCTTTGTTAGGCTCTGTCACTGCACAGCCAATAGCCCAGCAGTTAGTGCTGCTCTGCTGCATTCTTGCAACATAAACAAAATAGTACAGTATTCAAGGGGCCTGCAATGGACTTAACTTGAGCTGCTGAGTCCCTCTCTTATTCAATTATATCCCTTTAGCAAGTTATGGTTATTTAAAAAATGGGTTCCTGTTTAATAAATGTAGAAGAAATACAAAAATATTTTAATAGTGACATTTATCAGTAGAGAATAGAACAATTAACATTTCTTTTAACACTGTATTAAGAAAAAGTGTAGAAAATGCCCAGTGCTGTTAGGATATCCTCATATGTGCTCTTTGGTGGCCCTTTTCTTACTCAGGTTAAACTCTCATTTAAATATTGAGGAGCTACAGAACTGGGCCCTAAGAAAGATTCTTTACAGCAGAATTAGCATGTACCATTGTCATGAACCTGCAGTGTAGGTCACTTTAATAACAGTTACTTCATTAAAGTATTTCTGTGTGTTGCTTTGGGGAGAAATAAAGTCACTCAGGAGACGGACTCTGATAAACTTACTCATGAATAGAATTCACGTCTAGGAAAGGTACAAGGGTTTCAAAGCTAAAGACAAGTTGGAACAGATAAGGAGTTAACACATTGCAAGAGACCATTCCAGGTGAAGTGTGAAGTTATATAGCTGTATAAATCTGTATATTTTAGATAGAAAAGGTAGGTGAGATAATATCTTTTATCTTGTAATGTAAGATACAGGTTTTTGAACTACGCAGAGCTCCTACCTGAAGTAGTTATACATTGTATATCTAATATATACATATATAGATTGGGAAATGTGAATGTATAAATATAAATGAATATCTTATCTACATAGAACTATGGGATAAAATTCTTGCTTGTTTTAAAATATACATTTCTCCTCTTTGGGTTAATTCTGAACTCAGTTATCCATTTGTAATTCAGGATGAAAAGCTTATCACCACCACTTTCCAAAGGAAAATCCCTGGGATGGGAAAACTGCCTCAATAACTCCATGTGAAGTTTTCAAGGCAGTGCCCACTCCAAAAGACTTTGCTTTCAAACAAGAAATGTGGCCAACTAGTCACACAGATGTTCCCATGGTCTTTGAAAAATCCTCAGACCCAGCCTTTCATACTGCCTATATTAGAGGTAGGCAACCTGTGGCCTGTCAGAGTAATCCACTGGTGGGCTGTGAGACAGTGTTCACATTGACCAGCTGCAGGCACGGCCGACCACAGCTTCCAGTGGTCGAAGTTCGCCTTCCTGCAGCTCCTATCGGCTGGGAACAGCAAACCGTGGCCACTGGAAGCTGTGGGTGGTCAATGTAAACACTGTCTTGCAGCCCGCCAGCAGATGACCCAGATGGGCCGCGTTTGGCCCGTGGGCCGCAGGTTGCCCA
This sequence comes from Gopherus evgoodei, assembly GCF_007399415.2. Lineage (NCBI taxonomy): Eukaryota > Metazoa > Chordata > Testudines > Testudinidae > Gopherus > Gopherus evgoodei. Next base: position 27,837,828 of record NC_044333.1, read on the forward strand.
TAACTGGCCTACACTGTAGCCCTTCCTTAGCCCTTTGATTCCCAGCAGCACAGTGATTGCACAGAGAAGAGACTGTCGGCTTGGTGGAAGAAGGTTGTGATCTTAAGCAGCCTCTGTGTTCATACCCCATGCACTACTGCAATGATGTTTGTGCAAAATATGCCTTGTAAGATATAGTTTGAAAACTAACAATACATTAGTCATTAATATCATTGTAAAATGCATGTGTTAATCCTTATTTGTGAAGTTATAAAATTCCTCTGTATGATGTTCCTAGAACATGTTAAAGAAAACAGCCTAGCCTCTGTAAAGGTGATACACAAGTCTGTCCTAGACAAAAGAATTTGGCTTTACCTGGATTTACATATTATCCATAAACAAAGTTTTCAAGCAAACCAGTGGTGGTTGTCTTGAGCTTGAACTCAAGAGACAGAGAAGTAACTTGGCTTCTGCATGCCACTGAGAGACAGGAGACTGAATCCCCAGAAGGCCTTCCTAACTTTGATGGTTCTTTGGGAATTCTTTGAGAATATATGGAACAGAGAGAGACTCCTCTTTATCTTTTATGTACGATGAAAAGGGAAACATGCTCCTCATACTTCCTTGGAAAGTCCTGACTGAGACACAATCAGCCATACTGGACAAAGAATAATTGATGAGAGCTATCTTAACCAAATATTCTACCTTGCCAGATTAAGTTTTAGACTTATAGATCTGTGTTTTCACTTCTATTTCCTTGTAATCATCTCTATGTTTATTACTTTTATTAGCATCCCTTAAGCTGTGGTTAATAAACATGTTTTAAGTTTAATTTAAACCAAGCTGTCCTGTGTTTGAATTGAAGTAGTTGTTGACTCCGGTTAATGTGGTAAGCTGTTGGGTATTGACTCTTTAAAGGCACAAATGGACCTTATTATTTCTGAGTGATCCAGGAAAGAGCTGGACACTTTAGGGCGGACTGTTTTGGGATGTGTTGGGGTCACGTGTCTAGTAGTAACTGGTGGAGATCAGAATGTGGCTGTGGTGTAACAAGTAGGCTTCTGGAGTCAGAGCGCTGAACCATAGCTGTTTATCACACAGACACTGGGTGCATGCTTGTATCCTGTCAGGGAGCTACAGCAGCAGAATATTTTCAAGGTACCCAGGGTTATAGGACAAGCATAACACAACCTCTTGCTGGTCTGGTCTCAAACCTGGAATGTCAGAAAAAGAGTTGTGATGTACCATTCAGGTGTTAGATTCTTTTTGTGCTTCTTCATCACAAGTGCCCTTCTTTTATGACAGTAGGCTGACATATGCTGGAAGGTAATTTTCCTTCTGTCATTTCAGAACCAATAGTATTCCACTAATAAGGTAGTCTTATTCACCTTTTCCCATCTTTGGCAGTCTAAAGGGGCTTTAGTGAAATGAGATTCTGGCCCAAGTTGACAACACAGCGGTACAGGGATGATTCTGCACCATAGGAGATTTACCTTTGAATTCATTGAGATCAGGGCCAAAGCTAAAATATTTTATCCCAAAATATTACCTCCTTAAGGTGTCTAACTTTAATTGACTTAGAGCTTCAGGAATTACTCTAAATAATGATGGTCTCTTTAAAGAACTAGAAATATTGGGTGAACTTTTGTTGCAAATTCCCCTGTGTAGTTTCTGATCTTGCCCCTCTGGGTTTGAGATATCACCTTGGTTAACTGGGACTTTTATACAAGAGGAATTTGAGCTTGAAGGCATTTAAATGTTAATCATATAGTCACAGTGAAATTCTAGAATACTTGCATTGTCTTGACTATAACCAACCAAAAACCCCAAATAGGTCTGGTCTGGACTAGATTTCTATCAAATAATAGAGATTTAATCATCTGTAATTGGTCAGGAACCAGTAGCCAAACAGTAGTGATATGTGGGATATGATAGTGTCCCTTTTATATTATATGTTAAATAGGATTAGGTCAGACTAAAACCAGTGGAAAAAACATACTAATTATTTTTTCCTTTTTTGGAAGTGTGTGATTCATATGAAAAATATTAATTTTATTTACAGATTGATGGGCCCAAATGGTTGGATGGTCGGTCTGTCTTGTGATATTTACATGTCTATCTCCTAACTGAGTTTTTTGGCAGCACTCCAGGAAACAAGAGTGAGATCCACATTTTTTTGTTCCTGCCTGCCTAAGGTCCAAAGGGCTGGGAATACTGAAAAGGCAGGGGTCTGAGTCCTTCTGGTCAGTGTCAGAACCGGACAGGCACTTTCTGAAGGGAGCCTTATCAGGATTTCTCAGCCAGAGCAAATGTTGCTAAAATGTAGACCTTTAAGAATTGAGGAAGTGAAGTGTGATAGTGGAGACTACATTGAACAAGCCAGGTTAAAAGAATTATATCGATACACATCTAAATGTAGCCAGAGTGACAGTCTTGAGTCCAAATGGTTTGGTAGAATGTAGCTGTTTTCTATTGAAGTTGCAAGCCATTCTACTTTGGCTTGCCTTTGGTACCTTGACAGTTGGTAGCTTCCTTTGTCTTGCATATTGTCATAGAGTTAGCACAATATTTGACTGTATGGACTGCAAGTCCCCCAAATGCTCTCATCTATAGCCAGTCTTATCTCTGTGAAAAATTAACTATTGATTCTCACATGTTCATAAAGTTCTGAGGACAGTCCTTATGTCTTTTAGTACAGAAACTTACACTCCAGCTGACAAATTAAGTAAAAATCAGAATAAACCCTAACATCTTTCACTGATCTGATGAAAGCTGTCTGGGGAATCTCCCATATATTTAAGCTTTTACATCATGTCTGCCATGTGATTATATACTTCTAAATGTATCCAAATCCTTCCTCCCAAAGCTCCTTCTTTTACACAGACTTCTCAGTTTTTCTCTGTATCCCAACTTGTATAGTTGACCATCTGTAGAGTACATTGTATACTCTTTAAGGCCTGAAACACCCTTTTGAACCAACTTAATTGATGGTGTTCATTAACTTATAAGCAGTACCTTATATTTGGCAATTCTGTAGTGCTTTTTCTCCTCAGCTGAGGAGAAACAAATTTCATAAGTACCTTTGTAAGTTAAGTTAAAACAGTTGTCCAGCTACTAAAAGAAGATAAACTGAGACATAAAGAAACTAAGTTATTTGAAAAAGGCCATCCAGCAAGTCAATGTCAAAGCCACCATTACAGCTCAGGAATTCTAAATCCATGCTTATTCCATTTCATTCACCTCTGAGATGACTCTTCACATACTCCTCTGTTCTGACATTATATTTCTTTAGAATATATTATATGAAATCACTATTCATAATCTGAAATCAAAGTTTGGGTTCCAGTACTCTTTCAATGAAAGTCAAGAAAAGCTGCAGGTCCTTTCGTTAGAATTTTAGCTCTCACCTTTGTCCTTCCTGCAAACATGTCTGAGAATCACAAGGACTCCTAGTAATTCACTGAAATCTCAATAAAGTCACTTTTATTCTGGAATAGAGTGTTCACACAGTGGCATTATTCCCCCCAAATTATGCAAGAATAGCTATTCTGGTCAATTTCCCCCATGTAGACAAGACATAAGGGTAAACAGTAAATGCAAGTAAAATGATGAGTTTGTGCTATCTCTTGGTCTTTGATGGGAAGGCATTTGTATTGTATCGTATTGTGTATTGTATTAGATTCACCCCCACTGAGTTATGCTTCCACCATAGTAACCCAAGAGCCTTGACTACAGAAAGATTCTTTGAGAGATGGTGGTGGGGAGGCAAGGCGCCCAGGGCTTCTACTATACTAGGAGTCCTATAGCTGACCCAAAGTGGGTGGCACTAATTGGGGAATAGCAGGCTAAGCACTGATTCAGCACATCCCTGGCTACTCTCTAACTGCCATTGTCTGAATGGACTCCCCACAGCAATGTTAAAACTGCCCTCTAATGGCAGAATCTCTCAGAGAGGGTAGTTCTACAAACAGCACACCTGCTGGCTCAGTTACAATTAGCAGTTCATGTACTAGTGGAGGTACCTCAAAACTATTCATTTCAGCAGGTTGAAATAAGGAAAGGAGTCTGCCCGAAGTGCATACAGAATCAGAGAAATATAGGACCGGAAGGGACCTTGACAGGTCACCCTGTCCAGTGCCCTGCACTGAGGAAGGACCGTCTAGACCATCCGACAGGTGTTTGTCTAACCTGTTTGTAAACACCTCCAATGACAGAGATTCCACAACCTCCCTAGGTAATTTGTTCCAGTGTTTAACTACACTGACTGTTAGAAAGTTTTTCCTAAGGTCCAACCTAAGCCTCCTTGTTGCAATTTAAGCCCATTATGTAGAATCATATAAAACTTCTGTAGAATCATATAAAACTTCTATAGAATCATATAATGTGCGTGTTTTGATGGGTCTGCTCATAATATTTAGTTTTTGAAGACTTCAGAATTATCCTTCATCTGGCCTTCGATTCTGACTTCGTCTCAATGTTTTATTTTGCATAAATCAAATTAGCTAGCAAGTAAAATTTGGGGGTAATTTTGCCTTTAGTTGATATGAGCGCTTAGTAAAGATATGCTCAGAGCTAGTTTATAACCTGAACACAACATATACTTGGAAGTAACTTGACTTTAGTTGTTGGTTATTTTCCCCACTGAGCATCATTTATTATCACTTACTTATAGAATAGCAAACCATACTGAAACTAGAGTGAACCTACGCTATGATTATATTGGATTTTGAGCACATAGTAAATGATGAGACTTCCACTTTACTCTGAGATGCACAAGTACACAATTATTATTTAAAATAAACTCTTCCAAGAGTGTAGTCATTATTTCAAATGACTCTATCAATCACTGAGTTCTTTAATAAGACTACCTTTCTTATGCTAGTTGTTTTCCTGCAGAGTTTATGCTTAAAAACAGACAGCCTGTGTCACATTTATCTCATGCAGATCTCCCTAGAGCAGTAAGTAAATGTGAAACTCTGTTTACAACCATTTTTCATTTCCCAAGCCTTTTAATATCAGTCTCTCAGGCCTATTGCTATGTCATTCACTTCGTAATGTACTAAGTTGTCGTGTCTCTTTCACTGCTTGTATTGGGTACAATGCTTGGCAATTTCACTCTCTTTGGATGACTACAAATTAAACTAAATTCAGAGGAAAATAATTTCCTTCTGTGCTGATTTCAGAGGTAGATACTGAAAAGAAATATCACATCCTGTTAGTCAGGATGCTTACTTTTTCTCCTCCTTCCTACTGAATATTTTTTATTTCTAAAGAGCCACTGGTATGCATTTTGGTTTATGGTTTCCTGATATTGAATCTCAAAACTGCCAAAGGGAAAAAATATCTGCATTTCAAAAGCAATTTTTAGGAAAACCTCGGGATTATTAGGTTTAAAATCTCAGTAATTCAATACAGTGCTGTAAAACATAATTTAAAAATACAGAGCATTAAGGTTCCTTGCATAAATCTGTACAGAATAATAACTTATGAAATGGTAAAGACTTATGTATATTATTATTTATTTGTATTACCATAAGCACTTAGGATCCCTGCTCAAGGAACCGGACCCTATTGTGCTAGGTGTGGTACAAATAAAGAACAGAGTGAGTAGTCTCACTGAAGACAATGAGACTATTCACAGTGCATAAATCGTTGCAAGATTGGACTCCCAATATTGAGATTAAGACAATAATCATTTATGGTCTAATTCTGCAACCATTGAAGTCAATGGAAGTTTTGCCACTGTTTCAATTGTAATGGGCTGAAGTCCTCATAGACATTTTTATCTCCCAGTTCCTAATAAATATGAAATATTGGAGGTTTTGGATTAAACATTCTTAGGGTATGTCTGCAGTAGAACTGGAAAGTATGAAGTCCAGCACAAGTAGACATACCTGTGCTAGCCCTGATTAAAAATTGACGGGTAGCCATGAGGGGCAGGAAAGGCAGCTACCCAAATACTATCCTATCTGAGACAATAAGCACAAACTCACAAGTTGCATGGTTGTGAGGTTTCCAAAATAACAAGGATTCATAAACTGGTCTGACAGTGCAACTGTGTTTTAGAAAAGAGAGAGAATACATTTAACTGTGCCATTGTGCTACGCTACTTGAATCCGTATATTTTACTTTGCCTAATCAAAATTCTCAGCACAAGACCAGATTTACTGAGCTACCTTTTTGTGACATTTTCTTTAACTGAGACAAAAACAGGAGCACAGAATATGTTTTCTGCTGAAGAAACCTTAAATTAAAAGTGAATACCTATCAATCGAAGTGCAGCGATACTTTCTGGTTACAGCTATTCCTCTTGCAACCTCATTTTCCTGCAGTAAGAATGGATAATCCTGTCAGTTTTCAAGAATTGTGTTTGTTTATTTAAATATCTTTAATATGTTTTTTAAAATAGCTCTAGGATCTTATTATTTGTATTATAGAATTAGTAGCAAGGATAAAAGCCAAACTCCTCCTCCTCTCCTAAAAAAAAAAAAAATCACAAAATGAACTGACCACACCAGACCAATCCAGGATATATACATAATGAATCTTAACTAGTCATTATGTTTTATTGAGGGAGATGAGTTGAATGCAGAATGGCTTATGTATAAATAAAATTACACCCCCCCACAACATGCCTATATATACTTGGCCATTTTCATTCCTCAACTCATCTCCTGCAATAAAACGTAAAGTCTAGTTAAGATTCATTATTTTCCCTAAAGATTAATACATTTGGGATCTGTTTGACCACTTTGGTTTCCAGATTCAAACATGACATAGCCCCATCCCATTTAAACTGAGAGACTATTAGTTTGAGTGCCTCTGATGAGTGCATCTGTGCTTATATCAAAGACAGAGACTGAGTCTTAGGCATCCAAGCCTCAAAATGTTTTGAGTTAGACTATGGAATTGTTATGAGTCCTGACTAAGGGGCAGTGTAGAATTGCACTGCCACAGGAGAAGATGGGAGTCCAACTTCTCCCTGTGTGCCTGCTCAGCTATGTTGATGGGTGTATTTGGGGAGGTGGAATTAAGGCCCCACTCATTCCCCACCTGTGCTCAGCCATTCCCTGCCTACTTGAGCATTAGGGGTGTAGCATAGTCATAGCAGTTCCACCAGCAGTTCTCCTGCTTGTGCTCTGACCTGCAATGTGGGTAGCCCATTCATACAAGGGGTAACTCACGTTTTTGTGCACATGACTCAAAATGTGATGTACAGTTGAACCCTGGAGATTTTATAAACTGAAACCCTTCAACTCTTCAGAAGATAATCTGGAGCAATATACTGTACTTGTTCAATCATGAAATAAGATATGTATTTGTTCATCTGACAGTACTGAAATTCTGCTATAACAATGCTAATCAAATTGTCAAAGTACTCTCTGGGGATTGAGAGAACATTTCTCTTTTTCACTAATTCTGACTAAAACAGAGAACTCATTTAGCTGGGAATTTGTGAAATTTGACTCAATGTTCTTGTAAAATTTCTCAAAATACTATCATCCATCATTTTGTCCTTATAGTGTACTCTTGAATATATATTATCAAATGTATCCTGGAGGAACAATTACTTGTTTAGTGTGTCATGCAGAAGTTCTGGGCTAGACAAATCAAAGGAATTGTTTAGGCTATAATACTTTGACATATGGTCATTTAACAGAGGTACACATAGGAAGTAAGCTTGACTCTATTGGGGTTATTTCTGCTATATATAGAAAAAAATAAAGTTGGGTAGACATAACTTCAGAGTCTCTGGTTTTGTCATTAAAATAATCTCTGCTAACTCCTTAGTTTTGTCTATGGTTCTTATGTAAACAATCAGCACCATTTTTGTCCAAGAAAGTTTGAAACTGATTTTTTTTATGGGGAAAGCTGTCTTTTTAGAGAGAAAAACATTTTACTGTGGTGGACTCAAATTGTCCTTTGTAACTCTGGGAAAGCACATTTTACTGCACTGAAGTTGCTCTGCTATAAAAGAGGGCAAAATGTGGGTAGTGTTTTCAGTTTGGTAGTATTCAAAGTATCTACAATATAGTTAACATTTTTTTTAGATAGGCTATTCAATTTAAGAATGGTATTGATGTAAGCAATATTGGAGTAGCATTCGGACAGACCCTACACTGCATGATCAGGAGAAAGGAAGAATAGACCCCTTCTCCATTCAGCTCCCTTTGCAAGAACATATCAGAATTACAATTCTGGGCTCTGGGGACCACATGGACTGCTCAGTTTATGCATTCTGGGGAGTATATTGCTCCAAAAGGGGAAGGACCATGACCCTATTCCAACCTTGCAGCAGCCCATGCAGTAGGTCTGTGGTACACAAGGGAGTACATTGCACTGGTAGAATGTGACTCAAGGCTTAAGGAGGAACAGTGCCTAATAGGCTCAACAGAGAGCTTTGTTTAAAGATATTTCTAATAAAGTATATTTTTTATTTGTATTTTCAAAGGATCTGAAGCCCAGCCTCCATTTTTATAGGTACACGTTTCATTGAATCTGATTATTTTTTCTTTTGTGATTATGCTGTTAGAAGTGCCCTTTAGAGAAGTGTTCCTCTCCATGGCTCAGGCAGACCTCACTATGTGTTAGATATCTGCAATACAGGATATAAATTATTACAAGTTTTTAAGTTTTATCTCTAGTAAAAGCAAACACGCCTGTTCATTTGTTGACATAGGGTTATTTTCTGATTGAACAGTGTGAGATAGCTGATTAATTCTTGTTTCTATGTATTCATGAATCTAGCATTCAGTCTCTAAAAAAAAATCAGAATTTTCTTGTTAGCAGTTAAAATTTACTATCTCCTCATAGATCCATCTTGTCCCAAACCTTGTTACAGTATCTACTCGGGTATAAAAAAGGAGAATAAAGTTGAGTTTCTAGTAGTTTCTAAGGGAAATATATGGTGTTGAAATCAAAAACTGTTTATTATGAAATTCCAAACAATAGTGAAAAAATTGGAGTATGGTATTTGGGGCAATCTGGATAGATGGCCATCCATATTGTTTGCCATAGTTTCAGAATGGTACAGTCTTTGTGTAGAGTTAGTTGAATATCATAATCATTTAAAAATAGTTATTCCCAACTAATCATTGATTGAAGAAAGGCAAAATTCACAATGAATTATTCTAATTGTTTTATCTACATGTGATGTAGTACAGCATCTGTATCAATCTGTTGCAAATTGTGGCTTTCTGGACATTAACCAGAGCCACGTTCCAATCATCTGCTGCAAGTTCAGTTCCCAGATCTGCATGCCATGCTTGGGGAGTGATGAGGTATTTTTTCTCCAGTGTTGGCCAAAAGACAACAATTGGTTTATAAATTGTTTAGCTGCTTTTCCATATTGACTCATTGAAGAAATAAACTGTTTGTTTTCAATCTGGAAGTTACTTTTAAATGGTTGAAGTGACTTAATTGTTTTGGAAGCAAGTCTCCTTTCTTTTTAAAGATACCACTTTAGTTTGGTTTTTAGTTATATTTGTTGTTGTTATACCTTAATTTAGTAGCATCTCATACACGTTGGCTGGTAGGAAGCACCTTATAGATAAAGCATCAAATACTCAGCTGCTTTAAATCAGAGTAACTTCATGGACTTCACTGGTGCTATGTCAATTTACCCAGCTAAGGATCTGATATAAATTTTTTAACTTTCCTTATAAAGATAGGTTTGGATCTTACTTACTAGTGTGCAAAGACCATACTACTATGATCTGTCCCATTGTGTGTTGTGGCAAATTGTTGGCACTACTATGATCTCATACTTTCTCTTCTTGGAGGGCAGGGAGGGGGCACGTTCAGGGTGCTGTTTCTTGCCCCTGAACTGGGATATTAACTGCCTCACTAGTGTCCTAGGGAGGGAGGTGGAGAGGGAGGGACCCAGGACTGCCCTCTACTCCAGGTCCCAGCCCAGGGGCCCTAGGGATAGCAATAAACCACTTGAATTAGCAGTTCCTTCCCCTGGGCTACTTCCCTCTCTTGCCCTCCCTCTGCACAAGCCAGGTGTCCCTTTACTTAGGGTCTTGGTCTTCCCCCGCAGCACTTCTCCAAACTTTCCTCTGCTTCCCTTCAAACTGCTCTCTGCTCCAACTCCTCCCCTTGTCTGATTGAAGCAGGGGGGTTTTATCAGGTGACTGGCTTCAGGTGCTTTAATTGGCTTCAGGTGCTTTAATTAATCTATGGCAAACTTTCTTCCCTCTACAGAGAATAAGGCTCCCTTCTAACCCTCTTCTGCTGCCCTCTGGCCATGCTGTATCACAGTGTTTACAAAATTGGGCTCTTAGAAAAAGCCCCATTTAGGTACAATACTTCCCTTTGTATTAGGAATACATAACCTTATTCCTCTCGCAAAGAGGTTTAAAAATAAAGGATTGGAGGCAATTACTATTTTAAATCCTAATTAGTAAATTAAGTATGGATGTGTGGTTAATGTTTTGTATCTAGTGCTTCACACTTCAATAACTGATAGTAAACACTTGTGTGTATCTGAATGTCTGTTCCATTATTTTAAAGCATCTTTTGTAAAGCCTTTGCTGATTATTACCAGTATTGTTATGTAATTAAGTTATACGATGTTTTGGATATTATGGAATATGTGGTTGTTTACTTATTTTAATTGTTGGTGGCATGATTTGAAATTAACGATCTGGAGAACAGGATTCAAATAAACAGTTTTGTTTTTTTTTTAAACTTGTTTTGAAATTCCATTAATGCAAACTGTTCACTTGCTAAGCCTGCTGTAAAATAAGGTGAAACAATGCACCAGCAGCAAAACAGGGCAACTGTCTCCATTCATCTTATTGGAGAGTTGGGGTCTTATTATAAAAATGTGCCAGTGCTATTAATTGCTGCACTTCAGAATAGCATGCTTCCAGCAAGTGTACGTGACCAGTATAACTGGCTATAACTTGCACATCATGGTGCTCCATACATTTGAAAGGACACTCCATAGGAAACTGCTCCTGAAACACATCCATATTTTAGGTTAAGTGAATGCAGTTATGCATCAAGCTGAGCCAGCTACAGTATTTAGAGTTTTGGTTGCACCCAAAACAGATGAATGTGGAGAAAAATAGCCCCATGTACCGAGGTGACTTTAGAGGGTGGGTTAAATTCAGCTCTCAACTCTGGTGTAAATCCAGAGTCATTCCAGTGAGTGTATTGGAGTGGCTCTCGATTTACACCTGTGTAACTGGAGAAGAATTTGGCTATATATTTATGATGACATTTCTAAACTTTGAGCTAAAGTTAATGGATATTTACTTAAATGGTAGTGATGCTTAGCCAGTAATCATCAAGTAATAGGCGCTGCAATTTGACTTTTCTACACAAAAGTGATAAATAATCTGTTTCCATGTTCTCTAAGAATGAGTTATGATCAGAGAAAGAAGTGAAATGATCATTCCATGGTGAAGTTTTTTTCATGAATAAATCACTAATAAAACAGAATAAAAACTAGTTTTCCGTCTCTTATTTCAGGCTCCAGCGCTTCTAGTGTCAAAAATAATTTCACTTATCCGCAAAATGGCAGCAAACATAAGTAAGCTCAGAAGGGACAGCTCTGACTAAATCCTTTGTTCCTTGATACAATCCACAGTTTATACCTAACATAGATTTCTGAAATTTTAAAGCACTTTTCGGAGTCAAATTGTGGGATTTTCCTTTAAAGGATGAAGAGTGTTCTTGGCTTTCCCATCTCCATCCTTTTATGACTCTTTCATAATATGACATAGAGAAAATAATATTGAAAAAAATTCACATCATTACTTTAAAATGGTCTTATTAAATATGCCTGAGAAAGAAAAGTCAAATTCTTCTGCGCCACATTATGTTCTCAAATATATGCATAAACCTCATTGAATATATTAGGCTGGAGCCATTGCAATGTTATGGTTAAGATTGTTTCTGGTTAACACTAAAAATGGAAGATAAACATCTTTATATTATGTGAAAAACACAGTGTGTCTGCCACAAATGTTTAGCACACCCCATTCATCAAACCTGAATGTATGTGTTTGAACAGAAGTGTGCAAAGAGTACGGTGAGGGGAGGGTATAAATAGGTTTTGGGGAAGGGGATGCTGAATGTGTGGCATTTCTACTGGGAGAAAGTTAAGAGTGGGGTGCATTCTCTGTGGTGTGGCTGTGTTAATAGTGAGCTGTGTGTCTTTGAGTGAAGGAGTAGAGTGTGGGCAGCATTAACTTTTTAGTTCCTTGTCTTTCTGTTACATATATTATTATAGAGCATCCTTAACTAACACCGAACTCTCTCTGTGTGTGTGTGTGTGTGTGTGTGTGTGTGTGTGTGTGTGTGTGTGTGTGTGTGTGTGTGTGTGTGTGTGTGTGTGTGTGTGTGTGTGAGAAAGAGAGAGAGAGAATTGGCAAATGTGTGTGTATATACATGCCTCTGAGAATAGAATATAGCCTTACGTTAATATTTTGTTAGCATTCTGTATCAGATACAAAGTGAATTACTGAGAAACCTAAAATAAACATTCCAGGAACAGTAAAAGTTAGTTGCTCAGTACAGGTTTAGGTGCTGGAACTAGGGGTTCTGGTTTCCATCACATACAGGGTTTACAATTTGGTTCAATGGCTCTCAGCACCCCCACTATACAGATTGTTCCAGCACCACAGAGTACAGATGTTCTTTTTAAAAAGGCTGAAAAACATTGTATGGGAAGCCCCAGGAGTATATCCAAGTGGTTCGTTAAGATAGGTTGTTAGTACTGGAGGTGTAGTCCGTAGTGCAAGTTTCACTGTATTGGACAATCTCATGGTCAAACTTTGACCCTGACCTATTGTACATAGAAGTGATCAGATTTAAAGAAAGAGGCAATGACATTTGAGCAACTAAAATCTTAGGGGTTTGTATAGACTGGAATAAAAAAAAAAACGTGGCTCCGAGTCTCAGGGTCAATTGGCTTCAGCTTGTGGGGCTAAACGTTCCAGGCTACCATCCAGAATTGGGCTAGAGACTCTGAGGCTCACCCCTCTCATGGGGTTTTAGAGCCCGGGTTCCAGCCTGAACTCGAATGTCTACATTGCAATTTTTAGCCAGCAGCCTAAGCCTGAGTCAGCTGACACAGGCCATTTGCAGCCATGGGTCTTTTATTACATTGTAGATGTACCCGTAGAGACACCTGGAATGGGTGCTACTGCCAAAGGTCCCATTATTAAAGAGTCTTTAGGTGTTTTTACTTATTTGTGATAGTGAAGGTTGGTAGAGACGGGAGTGACAAGGAAAGCACTGAGGTTTGGGAATGTTTCTAAGCACTCAATGGCAATATTTTATTAGAGTACTGAATGCAAGCTGTGATCATGTGCATCATTTTCTACTGAATTAGGAGAAAGGGGAAATTATAACTGACAGACTCTTCAGTAAAAAAGCAAGTTTTACTGGAAAAGCATCAGAAAGAAAACCTTATCTAGAATATTCATAGTTGGTAGTAATTATATCAAAGTATTATTTTCCTACTAAATGAGTAATTTTTGAATGCTGTTATTTTCATTAAGTGGACAATGGGTATTGCACCTGTGCTATGTTGGTACTAGTTTCATTTTAAAAATTGCAATTGGCTTATAATTGTCACTTCTCAAAGACAGGGGAAAGACTGACACTTTTCTACACTCTTCTTTCTTTCAGCAATTAAGCTGGGAACCTGCAGATCATTAAAGTGATGCACTTAATGAAAGGTGGCATCCTGTATGCAGAACATTACATCTGAAATTTTCCAGTAGCTCCAAGGTTCTTACTTCAGAGGTGGCTCTGGGTGGAAGGAGTAGATTCTCGAATACTCCTGTGCCTATAAATTAACCAAAAATGAAGGAGGACAGTTGTTTACATGCTGCTCTTATCTGCCTGGGCATGCTATATTATAGCCATGCCATGTCTACAGAAAAACTTAACCCTTTAAGGCCATCACTCCATGGTCACCATGAAAAAGGAAAAGAAGGGCAAGTTCTGCATCGTTCAAAAAGAGGCTGGGTGTGGAATCAGTTCTTCGTAATAGAAGAGTACACAGGACCAGATCCTGTACTAGTTGGCAAGGTAAGAAATGTATTTCATTTGTATTTTAATAGGTACTATTTTCTGCCTCATTGCGGTGAGAGCTGCTTTTTTCCTCCAGTACTTTTTTTCATACCAGCTGCCTAATCAGCACCCTCTGAAGCTTCTGGTATTAATCATTTCATCTGTCGCTCAATAAGAATCTGATCCAAAGTGTATTGCAATCAAGGGGAGTCTTTCCATTGACTTCAGTACACTTTGACTTGAGGCCTGAGAGCAGTAGGTTGAAACCTTCACTGCTAGGACCAAAAAGATCATTTGCACAACAAGCCTGATCCCCAAACTGGCCACTGTGTCCCAATAAATCATCAGACCATTCTTAATTTTGGTGTCCAGTCAGTAGAGCAGAGCTCTCACCATTGTAAGACTAGACTAGAAAGTACCAACTTGTGTAAAAGTTCTAAAATAGTGGTTAAAAATAGATTTCAGCTGAGACACCAAAGTAAAAGAAAAACATAAGTGTATGTCTACAAGGCAGCTGGAAGATGTGAATCTCTGGGCATTTAGACTGACAAGTTCATTAAAAATACTGAGCTCACTAGCACTAGCTCACCAAAAATAGCTGTGTGGCATAAGAAGCAGCTTGGCCAACAGGCTTGGACTTGGGCGGCTAGCCTGAACCGCCACTTGTGCCACGTGGCCATGCTGCTGTCTTTAGAGGAGAGCTAATGCAAGTCTGTCTACCTGCTCTGAGAATTACAGCTCCCAGCTGCAGTGAACACATACTCGAATTGTATATCTAGATTTTAAGATATTACTCAGTAAGATTAAACATGTTAGACTGCATTAGATATTCTGGGCCTGACTCTCCTCTCTGTTACACTTATTTTACCGCCTCCAAAGTCAGTTGGGTTATTTTAGCTTAAGACCGGTGTAATAGAGTGGAGAGTCAGACCAGGGAGGCTCTATGTTTTTTGCCGCTCCAAGCACGGCAGTCAGGAGGCCTTTGGTGGCGTGCCTGCGGACGGTCCGTTGGTCACGTGGATTTGGCGGCATTTCTGCGGATGATCCATGCCTTCGGCACTTGCCACTGAATTGAAGCCGCGGGACTGCTTGCTGCTATGGTGCCTGGAGCCACCCCGAGTCAGACTCACTGAGCCAAATTCTGTTATCAGTTTGTTGATTTAAATGTAAGTTAGACATGTGTAAGCAAAAGCAAATCTGGTCCATTGTGCACCTGACTCAGAAACTGAAGTCTGCATTAGTCATGAAAGTTAAGAAAGTTGAGTCAGCAATGGCTAGACAGTAATGTACAGTAATTCAATTACTATTTTAATGGCTGGAAATACAGTGTATACTGGTTTGTTACAATATTTATGTTTATCGTTTTATAGCTTCATTCAGATATTGATTCTGGAGATGGAAACATTAAATACATTCTCTCAGGTGAAGGTGCAGGAATCATTTTTGTTATTGATGACAAATCAGGGAACATCCATGCAACAAAGACACTGGACCGAGAAGAGAGAGCTCAGTATATACTAACGGCACAAGCTGTAGACAGAAACACTAACAGACCTTTGGAACCACCCTCTGAATTCATTGTGAAAGTTCAAGATATAAATGACAACCCACCTGAGTTCCTACATGAAAACTATCATGCAAATGTGCCAGAGAGGTCCAACGTGGGTAGGTACAGATAAATGCATACCGGTTTACATTTTTTGGAGTAAATTACAATTACAGTGAATCTTAGGTAAATCTGATTAACATCTTCCCAACGTCTGGAAGATAAAATGTATTCAGTTCCTCTATTAATCAATTAAACATTTTCTGTCATTTTCTCTAATTAGTGGAAGGATTCAAACTTGCTACAGTAAATCCAGTATTGTCAATGACAAGAGATCAAAAATCTTGAGTCAGACCCCTTACAAGATCACAATCAGGAAACCGGTCTCCGAATCATGAGATTTAAAAGCAGCTATTAAACCATGTATTTTAATCTGTCTTTTGATTTTTTTAACACTGCCTCTGCTCTTTTGGAAATGTGTGTGTGAGAATTTCAGATTGAAAAGTCAACCTTTAATGCACACATACCTTTCTATGGCAGCTCAAATGAAGTCTCAGTGTATGCATATTGAAGGAGAATTAGAATAGAGAGGATGCAGAATGGTGTTTTTTGGTGTTTTTTGGGGGGGTGGGGACTAGTCTATGTAAAGATTCATTTCAAAATAATTTTGTGATGCTTCTGTTATTGGTATATCAAAAGTACCCCTTCAGAAATGGAGAGCTAGGGCAGAAAGAAGGCATCCCTACTGGTTGGGAAAAAAAGAAGCACTTGTATTAAGTGGTTATACCCAAGATAATGCTTAGTGGAGCGCTCCATGGTGTGATAAAATTAAAATATGATGGAAAAACCTAAATCATACATATTTAGAAACATACTGTAGAAGGCCTATAAAATGGAGCTGAGAAATGAACAATGAACAGCCTCATCACAGAGAGCACTCCCTCTCTGTATCAAGGTTTCCAGTTATTTTTCAGTAAAGATCTATTTAAGCTCCAAATGTGTACATGCAAGAATATCTTTACAACATCAACCACTTTTCAGAACTTTCTGTCTTTCAGTGCAGTAACTATGTTTAGGCCCTATTTTTTTTTAATAATCAATACAGTTATATTCAAAATATATCAAAAATAACCTTAAATCATTCTTCTTCCTTTGTATAATTTTATAACCATATAAATATCTACACTATCCCACAATCACAATACATTTAAAACAAAAACAAAAACAAAAACAAAAACTTCTCCTAATTAATAGTTCAAAGAGCTAAAAATTCATTTTATTTTAATTATTCTTCCTTCCCGCAGCCCCTGGGCTCCCCTGAACCTGGCAGCAACCTCTAGACCTCCCACCCCAGTTCAGCACCCCCAGCCTCACCTCTGCTGCTCCTCCAGTTCTTCATGCCCAGGCCTAGGGGGCAGCAGCAGCAGCAGCATCCCCTCTCATCTCCCCTTTCCCAGGCTGGTGCAGGGAGGGGAAGCTCCACTGGGCTCTTCACACCCCTCTGCCCATTCCTAAGCTGGATGTTGCAAGGAGGAGGAGAAGCACTGTCCTGTCTGTGTTTCTCGCAGGAGGAGAGAGTTGAGCCACCAGGGCTGTTGGGCTCTTTGCTCCCTCCGTCCCCCTCCCCTCCTCTGAGCATGAGGAGCCAAGATGAGAGACTCTGCTGGCTTTCAGAAGAGCTGAACTTTTTGAGGTTGGAGCATCACAAGACGAGTGCCAAAACCCTCTGAAATCACTTGAGATAAAACCACGAGAGTTGGCAATGCTACAAGCCTGGTGGTTTTGGAGTCTCTGCAAGCCTGTAGGAGGGTCAAGGAGTGTGTGTGGGGGGTTCCCCCAATTGAGAGGGCTCAAAAAGGTCTGTGGCACAAGAGGTGCAGTGATCTACAGGATGTATAGTACTCTTCATTTTGGCTGAGCTATGTAATATAGCTGTGAGCTAGGGCATGGTGCCACTTTACATTTCTCCAGGGTTGAAATCAACCAGCCAGAGAAAAGCTCACCCCTGCCTTGGGGATCACTACAAGCAGTGTTTCTATGAGTTTACTTGTGGAGAGTGTAGCTGTCCATATGATGGAGGTAGTCTTGGCTGGCTGTATAGTGCCAATGTAGTATAATGTCAAGGAAAACATAAAACCTGTGGGAATAGTGTATATTAAGCTGTATAATTTATTAGATGGAGATGACCCATAATCCCTATCATTATTGGTGACTTGCTAGGGCTTGTATTTTCTAAAGCACAAGTTGCTAAATAGACCTCAGTAATTGTTGAAATGTGTTTCTTTTGGGGTTTTTTTGGAGTGGAAATAGTCACATAGAGCAGGCTTCTGTATGGTTTGACTGAAATCACCTCTGTGTGGCTTTAGCAAACACGTTTACTTTTTAAATGTCCTTCCTCTTCTTTTTTAGGTACATCAGTTATTCAGGTAACTGCTTCGGATGCTGATGATCCTACCTATGGGAACAGTGCCAAACTGGTTTACAGTATTCTTGAAGGTCAGCCGTACTTCTCCGTGGAAGCACAAACAGGTATGACTGAGCCAGCCTGATTTGTTTGGAACACCATCACTTGTTCGAGTACATTATATGAATAACTAAATATTTTGGCCCAGAACCTCAGTAGCAGCTGAAGGGCAATGCAGTTCATCTGGGGGTGTGCATACAGATAGCTTTAAGCCACCTTCATTCTCTCCTTCTTCTGCCCCATCTGTTCAGTAGGATGGTCCTGTGGCATGTATTAGCATTTAAGAGAGGTATCCCTGAGACAGGACTGTTCCCCTGTATGAGTTGCAGAGAAATGGTGTAGAAGCTCATGTGCCGGCTCTGAAGAATTACCATGGTGATACTTTTGTGGTCAGCTGTGTTAATTTTAGGGCCGCTTTCCCTGCATGCTATGGTGCATAGTGGCTAGAACCCAGGGGAGACTCTGGGCCATTGTTGCTCTACACACCATGTATGATACATCTTAAATACACTGCATAATATGCAGGTACCAGTTTTGCATAACTACAAATATGTACATGACACTCTCCATGATTACAAATATGTATATGACATTTTTCCTTTGAATGTACAGGTATTATTAGAACTGCTCTTCCCAACATGGACAGAGAAGCTAAGGAAGAATATCATGTTGTAATACAAGCAAAAGATATGGGAGGACACATGGGAGGACTCTCAGGGACAACCAAAGTGACAATTACACTTACTGATGTCAATGACAACCCACCAAAGTTCCCACAGAGTAAGTGACAAGTCCCTTAATACATAACGGTTATTACTAATTATACTTAATACTTTTGTAGTGCCTTGTATATTCAATCAAATAGTAACTAATAGTAATGAACGGAGTACCACAACAGAAATGTGAGATAGGTAAGTATTATTTTATGCTGAGTCCTTACATGATTTGTCTAGTGCAATAGAGTGAGTCATTTTCAGAGCCAGGATTAGAAGGCAGGGGATTCCTGGCTCCATGCTTCATTTTGAAAACCATCGAACCATGTTGTATTATAAACGTAGCTATGGTGAGATCAATGTGATGTCATCTAGACTTTTATGGAAGTGAAGTCCCTGTAATTGAGACAGTTAAAACTAGGCTGTAGAAAGCCCTTGAAAAAATACTTCAGGGGAAAGACTTGCACTGTGGCAATGATGGATTAAGATTACTTAATAAGTGTTTTCCAACTCTAGTTTTTAATGCTGCAGATGTACAAAAGCCTGCTCAGAAAAAGCAGGCTCCGTTTTGCATTCTGTTCAGACTATAACAAAAAACATCGTTGAGATTCTGTCAAAAATCTGATGGAGAACCAGGAGGAGTTAAAAGAATGGATCTTCAAATTCTCACCTCCAGTGCGTGTCAGCAGTTTATTCTGTTTATGGAGATGTACAATATATATAGGCTTCCCACAGTACCTTGGTCTACACACTCCAGTAGGTTCTTGCAGTGAGACTAACACTGTTCTAAAGAAGAGCCAATGTGGCTTTCCCTCATACAGTTCTCTCTGTTCATAGCTATTTCCAAGCTGCAGCTCAAGATAGTCATTTCTAACTGTGCAAATCCACTTCTGTCTATTGATAAATATGTGTGAACGGCAGATGATCTATTTGATCTTTTTACCTCAGCTGCACCTACGCTGTCTAAGGTGTTTCTCAGGCAAGAGGTGCTTTCCTTGGCCACAGATGAAAGAGCATTGCACATCCTGCTAACAACTCATAGTTAAGCTCTTTCAGCTCTTTGGCAGCCCTGCAGCTGAGTAAGCATCACTTTCTGTTTCATGTATTCTTTTAATTTAAGGGCCTGATGCTGCATCCTTCACTTGTATGCGTAGTCCCACTGATGTCAATGACTGTTCATGTGGCTAAAGATTATAGGATTGGACCTTTACTCCCTTATGAATAGTAATATCCACAGATAGCAGATCAAATAAAATTTAACTCAATTAAATTTTCAGATTGGTGACAAATAATGCTAGTTACTATAAGTAAAATGCATTAGTTTTTAGTTGCCAGGCTGGCTATTTGGTTTTCACATGTATTTTCATCGTGTTTAGTTGTTTATTTTAGCTCATTCAAACTCTGGGGCTGGATGGAAGTCCACGCATGGAGCCTTAAAATTACCCCTATCCTGGAGGGGATTTTCTACCATGCAGGACAAATTGTGCTGAATTGTATTTTCTAAAAAAGTTTTTCTTGTCCAGCAAGAAAAGAAAGATGCTTAATTTGCAGAAGTCTACCAGTTTAACGTATTGCATTCATTTGAAGTCTAAGTGACTTTCTGTCAATAGATCAAACTGTTATTGTGCAACCTGCTTCAATTTAGGTTTATTTGTGACTGGAGTTAGTGTTTTGTTTCTGTCATATATGCCTATTGCGTTTACAGTGAATGAAGCAAGTCCACACCTGGTATATCTCCACTGATGTTTCTCAAATGATACTTGAGGGCGGAGGTTAGATTTAGCCCATTATATTTTATCTTGCTACCTGTGTGCTTTCCTGAGTTTGTTCAGTCAATGTTGATGTTATGGGTAATGTAAAGAATTCCAAAATGGTTAATCAGTATTTAGGGACAGGTTGTGCTATTTAAACTCTGGCTTTGGTTGGAAGGCACCCAGAGATTTGCATCACTGTAGAAAGAGCTGCAGGAGAATTGTGCCTCAGGACACGCTATATTGCTTGGAGCCTCCTGGTGCACAGGAGCATTGCTTACACTGCACCATCCTCGCCCTTTCCAGAGATTTGTGCCACTGGGACCCACAGAGGGTATAGTTCCCGAGTTAGGGTGGGAAAGTTTCCTGTTATTCTCCCCTTTATGCATCTGTACTGGGGCCCTACATAATCCGGCATGTACTGAATGGTGCTAAATTTCACTACTTTGCAGTGAATGCAATTTGATATTCCAGGTAAGAACCATGGAAAGCAGCAGATTTATTCTTTTAGGTGTCACAGCAGTAAGATTTTATCCAGTTCCTGTTATATAATTTGTGGCTTTTGAATGAATGTCAGTTAGCCTCCTAGGCTTCTCGCAGTTGAAGTTCATATCATGAATCATTTGAAATGTAATTTTCTCTAGATTTTTGTAATAACATCTCCAATATGAATTATAACTTTGATGTCACAATAATTTCTGCATTCTGATTGTATGATCAGTTGGCCTTTTAACTCCTGCTAGAACAATAGAGGTGAAGGTAGTAATTGGGAAGGTAATTTTATACAGATTAGCAACATGACCTCAGATTTCACAAATGACCTCAATCTCAAAGTAACCTCGACCTTTATAATATAACCAGTCCTTCAGTGGATAACTCCATTAGTGCATATGGATAATTTGAAAGTTTTAAAATTTGCTGTGCTACATTTACGTGGATGAATGAAACAGGTAAAAATACAAATACTTGAAGAAGCAAACTGTGCAATTACAATTGAATGTTTTTTGCCTAGGTGTGTACCAGATGTCAATATCAGAAGCATCCATACCAGGGGAAGAAGTAGGACGACTGAAGGCCAAAGATCCAGATATTGGAGAAAATGGCTTAGTGGCTTACAGCATCATTGATGGAGATGGTGTGGAGATGTTTGAAATTACAACAGATTATGAGACTCAGGAAGGTGTTGTAAAGCTTAAGAAGGTGAGCAATCCTGCTCTTTCAAGCCTATTAATATACACAACATACTTTATTTTCTTTCTCACAGAAGATACAATACCAATAGATTACTGTCCATGTTAAAATTATGAAAAATGCAATTGTGTATAATAATTTTATGAAGCTTTGATGATCTCTGAGCTCCAATTTTACTATTCTCTGGTAATGCCTAGATCCAAAATGTAAGGAAGTAACTGAATGGAAAGCAGTACTACAAAAAAGCTCTATAGTGAGTTTATTAATATAAAGTGAAGAAACTATTATATATTCTTTAACAGCGTTCTGTACTGATCTACCTCTTGAGAAATCAACACCTTTCACTCTTCAAAGCATACTGAGAATTACCACAGAAATAAATGATAGGTTTGCTTTAGTTGTTTTAATCAAGCATTCATTTTCAAGTTGGTAGTGTCATAAGAATTTTAAGATAATGTGCAAAGTATCGAGGATTTGTCTGCATTTCTGATAAAAGAAATCATTTTAAATATCAGTATTGCTTCCCTCACATTCTACGTAGATAGAAAGAAAAGGATGAAATAGTGTGCAAGTAAGAATAGAAAGTCACGTAGAACAATGTTATATTCCCATCAAGGGATTCTGCCATTTGACCAGCTAAGATCTTTTTAAATGGTTTGTGCCCACAATTCAAGAACAGTTTCCTTGTATTACGTTGCTGAAGCCACTGCACATAGCACAATGAACACCTGATAGCAAGTCATGATGAAATGCAACAGCCTCAACTTCATTAGTAGCAAAGCCTTGCACAACACTGAAAGCTAGCAAACACTCCCCCTGTAGTTTTAATTTATACCTTGATAACCCCAGGTCATTTTCTGTGCCCACTACATTACCAATGAGAGTGAGGTCTCAGATATGGACCATGGCATCATTGCCCTCATCCAACACTTGGGTAAGAGGAGGCTGTGCATGTGTACAAGTGAGGTTAAACACTAGGGAAAAAAGGTGGGTGCAGTAATATCTTTTATTGGAACCAACATCTGTTGGTGAGAGTGACAAGCTTTTGACCATACACAGAGCTCTTCTTCAGGTCAGAGCTCTGTCTAAGCTTGAAAGCCTCTCTCTCTCACCAACAGAAGTTGGTCCAATAAAAGATATTACCCGCACCCACCTTGTCTCTCTAACATCCTGGAACCTACATGGCTTCAGCAGTACTGGTAAATTCCAGGCACATTCCTCTTCACTCTAATGTATGAAGTCTGAAGTCCCTTATGTACTCACTCCTTTATTCTCAAAACAAAGGGTAAAATTGGGGTGTGGGTGGACAATGGGCATCTTTGAGGTGACATGGGCTTGAGTGTGATCCTCTGCATTCATAAGGCACTTTGCTACTTTACTTGGGGGATAGGGGGAACAGGCAGGAAGCAACATCTCATTAGTGGGGGATCATATTCCATGAACTCCATTTTGCTTTTCACCTTTTGCATTCTTCACCATGCACCTATGCTGTGCTAGATCAAACCCCAAATGTCTGCTCTGTGTAGGAGGAATTGAGCAGTTATCTTCAGAGTATTTCTTACCTCTGACCCAGTCCTAGGTCAAATTCATAAGGGACTTGAGTAACATTAGTTCACCCTGGAACTTTTCCCAATATAAGTACATTGATCAGGGAGAAGGGGCTCTTGCAGGGCCGGCACAACCCATTAGGCGACCTCGGCAGTCGCCTAGGGCGCTAACATTTGAGGGGCGGCAACCGCGGCAGCTGGATCTTTGGCCACCCCGGTCGTCGGCAGTATTTCGGGGGCAAGACCTTCCGCCGCCTCTGTCGGGGGCGGCATTTCAGGGGTGAGACCTTCCGCCACCTAGGGCACCAAAAAAGCTAGCGGCACTTCTGGGCTCTTGTAAATACTGTCATGACACAGAACTGCCAGCATAACAAAGTCTCAACTATAAAAAGAGTATGCAATTGTTAGAAAATCAGTTAACTTCTAATACAGAAACACTGTAATAATACTGCATCACAAAGTGCATACCAGTGATCAAACAAACAAGCGCACACACTCAAAAAATGCAAATAAATCAACACCCTGTTTTATGTATGTAACATACAATTTCCTGTCTCTTAAGCCAATACAAAAATGTTTCTTGGAGATGGTGCTTTACTTTTGAGATGGCGAGGCAGTCACTGCTCAGAATACTGATAGTTATTGCACTACTGTGATGTTTTTTGATTGCTCATTGTTTTTATAGCTCTTCGATTACTGAGTCTGCACTGCTTTTTTAGCTGTAGCTGGTATGTTATCATGGCCTGCAGTCCATTCTATGCTGTTAGCGTAGTTTGATAGCCATAGTTGGCAACTGCATCTCAGACATTTAAGGACATAACCATACTGTGGCTTACAGTACTGAAACATTGCAGGTACACCATAATTAGGATCAGTCATCTGAAACATGGAGAATAATTCCTACCTAACAGGCTGTGGTGAGGCTTATTCCTTTCATATTTCTAAAGTGCTCAGAGATCCTTGGATGGAAGAGCTATAGAAGTGCAAAGAAAAATCTTCACACTTTCCCCACCATTACATTTGTGATATTTATTCATTAATTGTTATTTCTATTTACTTTTTGAAAAGTGGTTGTTCAGTAGATGAGTTAGAGAGCATGTTCGGCAAGGAGCAGTAAGGAAGGGATGCGTCTGGAGCATGCTGTGCTCTGTCTATCCCCAGCTAGCAGACAGTCCCTTGGGGACAGTTGGAAGGAAACCTACCTTAGGGTGGGGTAACCAATTATTTTTTCTCAAGGTCCAAATTTCTGTGCTGCTGGAGGAATCCCCAGCTGATGAGATGTAGGTGGTTTCCTAAGCAGTACAACAAGCACATGGCATGGTAGGGAATCTGGTCCAGTATGCTGAGTTTTTTTTCTCTACTGTAGATGTAGTGGGTAGCTCCTCACTTTGACTATTTAGCACATGTTTTAAAGGCGTCAGATTTTTGAGTCTTTGCATATTAAGTGCTATGCACACATCTGGTTTATAGAGATTCTGCTATCATATTCTAAGGAACTAGCTTTTCATTTCAATGTTGTTGGCACTGTCCAACTGATGCATCATCCTCTTATTTCTTACAGCTCCTAGATTATGAAACCAAAAAGTCCTACAGTCTGAAGGTAGAGGCAGCCAATGTACATATTGATCCTAAGTTCATCAGCAATGGACCATTCAAGGATACTGTAACTGTAAAGGTAGCAGTTGAGGATGCTGATGAGCCACCCATATTTTTAGCACCCAGTTATATTCTTGAAGTACAAGAGAACGCGGCAGCTGGTGCTGTTGTTGGGAGAGTACATGCCAAAGACCCTGATGCTGCAAATAGTGCTATAAGGTATGCTTTATGAATCTAGTCCTATTGTTTATATAGAAATAAACAAGGTAATTTTTTAGTTAATATGATGTAATGGTACCTAGCCAGTTATCTTCTTTTATTTGCATGTGTCTTTTCATAGCTATTCATTTTGCACATTTTCTCATATTTAGGACATATTTAATGTATAATTTGTTATAGCTATGTCTGCATACTAACACATATTGGTCACTATTACAAGGTATATTTACTACAATATCATCAAAGACATCAATAAAGTTATAATAGAAATAACTTCGGTAGCTCAGATATTACTGTGTGATTACTATTATCAACTGTTAACTTTTCATGACATCCACTATGAGTCTTTGCATACACACACACACACACACACACACACACACACACACACACACACACACACACACACACACACACACACACACACATACAGTGAAAGAGATATAAAGTAGCATTTGCTATGTGTGTTTTCTGGTGTCATCTTGCTACTATTAACTAAGATATGAAGCTATTTAAAATGCTTTGTTGTCATAACACATGCTCCAAGGAGTTGCAAAGTGAATGTCTGAAAGCCATAGGAAAACATACTGTTGTATAAGAATACAGAGATGTTTAGTAAATCAATTAATAATATTAAATAATCTAGGAAATGATAAATTCTATAATGTTCTGAGTGTTCTGAAAATTAAAAGAAATAAATATGGAATAGGTGGAAAATATAAATATCTCAAAATATTCCATACAAATTAAAGGAATTTAGACATTTTTCAAAGGTTATCTTTAAGGTCTTCAAATAATAAATGTTTTTATTTTCTATACTATATAAGAACTTGACAGTGCAAAATGCCTCTGATATATAAGCATTAATAAATAATGGAAATACATTTCCATTAAAAAGTTGTTTGGTAAATTCCATTAATATGTCCATCCTGCAAGCATGCTACTGAAAAAAATATATTAAAATAATATGGAATATACTATTGAACAAACACTGAAACATCAGTCTGCAAAGTAATTATTTTGTCTAATACTCAATTTTCATCTCCTTCAAGGTATTCAATTGATCGTCACACTGACCTTGAAAGATATTTTAGTATCAGTCCAGAAGATGGTTACATTAAGACCATAAAAGCTCTGGATAGGGAAGAAATTGCTTGGCATAATATCTCTGTCTTTGCAACTGAAGTCTGTAAGTATTCCATGGAGGATTTCAACTCAGTGATACAAATATTATACTCCTCACATTGTTTGTGGGGTATAACAGCTGGAATAATAAATAGCAGGATTACTTTTATTGGTTGTTTCTTTTTTTTACTTTAATAAAAGTATTATAGCTTTGTTTTGTCTCCATTTTGTTTTGTCTTTCACTTATTCTTATAGACAACCGACATCAGGAAGCCAAAGTTCCTGTAGCAATTAAAGTCCTTGATGTCAATGACAATGCTCCAAAATTTGCATCGACCTATGAAGCATTTATTTGTGAAAATGGTCAGAGCAACAAGGTATCTTCTGTCTGTTACATTCCCCTGATGGAGGAAGTTCTTTATTCCTGGGCTGGAGCTCAGTTTTGTTTGGAAGTTGGAAGCTGGATTGCTATTTTTAAGTTTTGGCAAAGGTGCCTAAGGCAAATAGAGAGGCATGTTTTTTTTTTTACTTGACATCAAAATTGAACTGAATTAATGTGTGGGTGCACACACATGCACACACAACATTTCAAGGTTTGAGTTTTGGCTGGCCATGGCCTCAGGTGTATATCTTACAGTAGAAGCAAGGGTAGGAGGTAGTTTTCACAATCATAGGCACATGTCAAATATTAGAGAGAGACTCTGCCTTCTATGACAGAAAGCATAGAATGGGGCTTGCAGGGCGTAGCTCACAAATGTATCCAATCATACCCTGTGTATGTATTATCCTAGTGTGGATATTCCTACTGCTAGGAGTAGCTTGTGCAAAGGATTACCTCCAGTTGGGAGTATAAATTACTTTATTAACACTACTTTTGTTGCCTATATGTTTGCCAGTTTGGGGTGAGAGGAGGAGTGAGGTTATACTATTTCCTCAGACCTACCCACATTTAAGCTCAATATTATATACAGTATTATAATATTATATATTATAAAAACATTTGTATTGACTAAATATAGTAACAGAAATAGTTGTCTATTTGAGCTTTATACCCATAGTATATTTATAAGAGTAAATTATGTTTTTTCTTTCTTTTCCCTTTGGCTCTCAAAATTCACAATATTGAAAAAAAAACTATTTGAATGCAGTATTACGTACCCAACAAAGGCACTATTTGTTTACAAGCTACCTTTCTTTTACAGGCATTTATTACAATTACTGCTGATGACAAGGATGATGCCGCCAATGGACCGAGATTTATCTTCAGCTTACCACCTGAAATTATTCACAATCCAAATTTTACGCTCACAGACAACAGAGGTTTGTATCAAGGTTCACCATATATTAGTGTTCAGAGTAGCAAAGGTAGAAAACATTGGTATTATAATTTTATACACTATTTTCATTAACCTTGACTGATTGATTGCTTTTGAGTTTTGCAAAAAAAAGCAGAAAATATAACTGACAGTCAGAGACATTCTCTGGAATAATTTAGTGCATGTTCACTGGCCTTCAGATTCATAAATATATTTTGTAAATTACATGATACTCTGTATGATAAATGCGTTGGCATTACAGCCACAAGAACAGGCCATAAACCAAAGATTCACAATTCTACTTAGTTAAAGGTAATAGGTAGACCACAACATTAGGACTTCACTATGACCCATACTGGGCTTGGTATGGGACCTAGGCTCAGTTGTAGGGGAAGGTATAGGATGATGTTTTTGATTCAGTTGTGTTTGTCAATATGTGGATTTCCTGGGATTTAAATATGGAGTAAAAAGCCTGCCACTGCAAGGTTGTCTGATGGGAGGGGAGTGCAGATCCAGTTTTTCAGTCCGATCCATTATCTAGATGAGGACCAGTCACAAAAATCCACCTTCTACTTCCAACCTCCAATGCGCAAAATGTGCATTGTATCCACATTGTTCTTGTATCCACATTAGGCACAATAAGATGAGAGAAATCCTCAGGAGCAGTCGTTCCACAATCCCACTTAATCTCCCAGTGTGACACCATCAATCCTGGGCTAGCAATGTGATCCCTAGCAAAAACTGCATGGGAAGGTTGTGGATGGAGGGGAGAGAGAAACAGAACAAAGGCATATCCAGTCTTTATAAATATTTCTTTGCTAATTGCTTAATTACAATAGTGCATAGAGCATAATATATTTTTAATAATAAGTATTTAGCAAATTCATTTTAACATGGTTATTTCCCTGCAAAAGCAAAATTGTTCAATTTTACAGGAAACTGTTTATTAAAAATGAGCTTTAATACTTGAGAGGAAACTTGCTTGTTTCCCAAATTCTGATCTCAGCTGCACTGGTTTAAATCATGAAGCCAACAGAATTACTCCAGATTGACATCAGGATAAAAGAGAACAGGATCTGATTACTTACATCCAACATGAACTTTTTATCTCAAATATTATAACCAGGGCCAGTGCAAGGACGTTTTGCGCCCTAGGCAAAACTTCCACCTTGCCCCCCCCCGCGCCCCCGCCCTGAGGCACTTCCCCCTCTGCCCTGAGGTGCCCCCCTTGCGGCAGCTCCCCAATCCCCACTCTCCGCTCTGAGGCACCACCCCCGCCCCAGCTCACCCCTGCTCCGTCTCCACCCCGAGCACGCCGTCGCTGCTTCACTTCTCCCGCCCCCAGGCTTGCGGCGCCAATCAGCTTAGACACCACAAGCCTGGGACGTGGGAGAAGTGACGCAGCCACGGCGTGCTCGGGGAGGAGGTGGGGCAGGGGTGAGCTGGGGCGGGGAGTTCCCTTGCCTGCTGCCATCCCCCCCTTACTTACTGCAGGCGGCCCTCTCCGTACCCCCCTGCCCCAACTCCCTCCGCCTAAATGCCAGTGGCAACCTGGGCGGCCGAAGATCCAGCTGCCGCGGTCATTGCCAAAGAAAATGGCGCCCCCCCGCCCCCAAATCCTAGCACCCTAGGTGACCACCTAGGTCACCTAAATGGTTGTACCGGCCCTGATTATAACATTTACAAAACTTCCTGTATTATTTTGGGATGATTTCTTCCTTTCTGAACACTGAAGAAAACTATCAGAACTCCCTGGCCAAATTTCTGATGCATTAAAAAAAAAAAAGTAATATGAATATTTATAGCAAGGTTCCTCAGCATAGCAACTGTACACTCAAATGAAGTGGGTAAAGGACCCCAAAGAAAATATGTATTTACCTTCCTTTATTTAAAAAAGGAAAGGGGAAAAAAAGGAACATAAAATTAGTTTGAAGCATATATTTTAAAGAAAAATAAGTAAATCAATAAAAAGAAAATGAAAATGTGCTCTTTTCCTTCTAGACTGTGTTTCACCTTGAAAGATATTCTAGGGGCAGTATATCAACAGAGGCTAGAGTGCATAGAAAGATAATGGACTAGCCTTTCACCTTTGGAGACCTAGCTTCAAGCTGAGATTAGCAGTGAGTTTGGTAATATCAGCTAAATCTCTAATGGATATTAGTGTGCATCAGAAACCCACCATGGTTTGGCACCATTTGGCATAACTTGCAGTTTATTCAAGAGAGGTTCAGGACTAATATAGCAGGGGCATCCCATGTCAGAACTGAGATACATTGAAACAGCTTCAGGGGGAAGTTAGCACAGTCTCTGGTTTGAGCCAGTTCTATTACTCCTTCATTTCTACAAGCATCAAAGTCATCTTTCTTTCTTTTTCTTTTTTTTTTCTTTTAATGAAAAATTCAACCCAGATAAAAAAGGGTTTTATAGTGGAAATGCAGATAGTTTAGTGAATACACTGCTTTTATATGACACTACTGCAATACATTATTTCAACAAGACAATGTTGTTTTAGGTCACTTAAATCTCTGTCCACATAATTTTCTTTTAGAAAGGATACATAGTATAATGAAATCCTTCCTTCATTTTTTCTTTTTCATACTTTGCTGTCTCTCCATCATTTTCATACATTCCTTAATATATTCATGTACATTTTATAAGACAAATTGAACAGAGTGGTTAATTGAACTCTTTTCTGATTAAAAAAGTTAGAGTTAGAGATGTAAGTGAACAGGTTAAAATTGTAAGCATGTCTAGATAGTAAACCTTTTCAGAGTGTGTTACAATTTGCAAGTCAAATAACTTATGTAATCATTTAAAGTTTCTTTTTTCATTTGTAAATCAGGATAATCTTTGTATCATGCCACCTCTTTCATAGGGAATTGCTAGTTTCAAATAAAAAATGGCTGTATTAACTTTTGGAGAATAGTTAATGAAAATTCCAATGTTTAGGTCTATTACAGAACTTTAAAGTGAATACAGTCCTATAATTATCATTTAATAGAGTTTTTCTCTCCTGACTCCTAAAAGTAATTACATATTGCAGTAATCCAGAAAAAGTAATCACATTCTACATCCTATTAAAAGCCTTCTGTGTTACCAAGCTTTTCAGCTCAGGGTATTTTCTCTAGAAAACATGAGATAATGGGGTATCTCATGCTGTGATAACGCACTTTTGCTCTGAGTGTTTACTTACATTATACCCTGTAAATAAACGGTACCTCATTTTCCCAGACTATGTATATGTTTGGTGTCCAGTCCGACTTCCGCTGAAGTCAGTGTGTGTTTTGAAATTGACTTCCAAAAGAGCAGTAGCCAGTCCACGATATTTAAAAAAAGAAAAGAGCGATAGATTATTAATAAATCATGTTTCCTTATTTTCATCCCCGCTCCATCTTGCCCTGAGGTACTGTTAGGCAGAGATTCACGCTGTGCAGAGCCAAGCACAAAGGCAGTTGGTCTGAAACTGGTGCATTGGCCTTATGCTGTTCCCTTGTCACTGATGGGGTATAATGTTCTGGAATGCCCAAATATAAGAGACGACTTTTGGAAGACTCATGGTCCAATTCTACTGCTTTTATTTCAATGGCAACATGTTCTGATCTTCAGTGCCACACGTCTGATCAATGGGTTTTGAGGCCCTCATTAAAAGACATGGGCTCCAGTGCAATTCTCCTTTGTTTCTTACCATGGAATTTTACCCAGTAACAATCGTTGCCTGATGCAGATTCTAGGCAATTACAATCAGAAGTCTGTTTGGTCTTCCCTGCTCTGTCAACACTTTCACCTCTGGTGCAGCAGCTCGTAATGCTCACTCTTGCAATAAGCTTCTGTTGTCAAACAACTATTTGCTTTTCTGGGTGTGCATATAAACAACATAATAAAAACCAAGCAACAGCTACCTTCATGGAGAAAGACAGTTGGAAAGTTTGGGTAAGACTGCAAGAAGCAAAGAAGAAAATCAAAAATGGAAATATAAATATTGGTGGATATGATACAATTTTATCTTGAATACCAGCCATTTCACAAAGAGCATTAGTGATCTAGTCATCTGAAGTAATATCTAGCCAGAGGGATTCTCCAGGAAATAGCAACTGGAAAAATGAAAACATGTTATTTTCCAGAATGGACTGCAAAGGTATTTCGGATGGATGTTTTCCTCCTTCTGTAACGTGCTGTGGCACACTGTAGTCCTTGAAATTGCCAACCAAGCAGCTGCAGTATGGTTCTTGCAGAATGGATATTTAACGTCTCTTGCTCGTCCTAATACCATTTACCCGGATTACAGTTAGGCTTTGTTTTGGAATCAAAGGGCATGAAAATGATGAAAAAGCAAGGATGAAAATATTACCCTGGATTACATGTTGCCTTTGTTCTGAGACGTTAAGGTTTTGTTGTCTCCTATGGGCATTATATACTGGATATGAGAGTTGGTCATAGAGTAGAGCAGAGGAAGAAGTGACAGGTAGTGGACTTAACAATATTTCACATGGTGTTTTTGAGTGGCTTTCCTTTTTATCTGTCATTTAAATGGGCATCAGAGTTTTCCTAAATCCCTACTGTGTGGCTCTCAGTATAGTTTTGAAAACTGTTTTGCTGAGGCATTACTATATCTTTGAGTTATTTTAAGCATTCACCCAATTCTTTTATGAAACTTGCAAATTCCAAATCTTTGCTTTTGACCATTGGTCAAATAAGGAAAAACATACAAGATTGCCTAAATTGTCGGAAACTTAGTTACTTCTTACTTAGCAGAAGACAAGCAAACAAGTCTAAACAATTCACATTATGAAATACGTGGGAAAGGAAATTTAGGCTTGTTTGGGTTAGGCAGATCTGTTTTGTAATTAAATTGTTGTGATCTTGGCATAAGATAACCAAATCAGAAAAGTAACAGCACAATCGGGTGTTATCAATTGTCAAGAGTTTTGTTTGTGTACAGAGTACCATTTTGACATTTGCTGAGGTTGGAAGCAGGGCTCTTAAAGTCTCTTCTGTCTTGTTTCTGGAATCTCTGGGCAACTGTGTCCACTGCAGGAGAGGTAGCCCTGTGTCCATCAGCCTACAAGCTCTTTCACCATGAAGATGATCTGACATCTTGTGAGCTTTTATTTGGTTGTTTGAGAAGAAATGGACTATTGTTCCTAGTGTGAAAAATACTGTACATTAGACTAATATTAGTGGATACTTTTTTAGACTAAAAAATGTAAAAAGGAGTTAAATAAGGCTGATACACAGTGGATGCCATGTTTCAACTGACAGCAAATTGTTATGACCACACTCGAACCCCCTGTAATTTGAAGACTATTACACAGACACTGCCACCTATAAAATGATAAAACTGTAAATATTTATCTGCCAAAGCTACAAATACAAAAAAATCAGACCCCTTGTATTTGTACATCTGTATTCATGATTTTCTTCTTTGACAGGGTAACTGTGGATAGGGGGAATATGGTGGACATAATAGACCCGGATTTTAGCAAGACTTTTGACTCAGTCCCACAGGACATTCTGATAAGAAAGCTGGAGAAATGTGGGTTCGGTGGAGCTACTATTAAGTGGATATATAATTGGTTAAACAATAAATAACTATTAATGGAATGATAGCAAATTGGAAGGCGGTCTCAAATGGGGTTCCACAGGGATCTATTCTGGGTCTGGTGTTGTTTAGTATCTTGGTTAATGTCCTGGATGTAGGAATAGAGAGCATACTGATCAGATTTGCAGATGACACAAGGCTAGATGGGATTGCCAACATTTTGGATGATAGAGCTAAAATTCAAAGGGATCATGATAAATTGGAGAACTGGGCTACAGACAAAAAAAATGAAATACAACACAGGCAAATGTAAGGTGCTACACTTTGAGAAGAAAAATGCATAAACACAGAATGGGGCATAGCTGGCTTGGCAGCAGCACAGCTGAGAAGGCTTTGGGAGTTGTGGTGGATCACAACCTCAACATGAGTCAACAGTGTGATGCTGTTGCAAAAAGGGCAAATGCAGTGTTGAGTTACATTAACAGAGGCACGGCATGCAAGTCATGGGAGGTGGTAATACCACTCTGTTCAGTGCTGGTTAGGACTCATCTGGAGTACTGTGTCCAATTTTGGTCACCATCGTATAGAAAGGATGTAGAGGAAACTGGAAAGGATCCAGGGGCAAGTGGCAAAGATGATCAGAGGGATGGAATGCAAGCCACATGAGCAAAGACTGAAGGAGCTCTGTATGTTTAGTTTGGAAAATTGTTTTCCATTGCCACAGAGGGCAGAACAAGAGGCAATGGGTTCAAACTACAGCATAGGAGATTTAGATTAAATCTCAGGAAAAGCTTTCTAACAGTAAGAATAGTAGGACAGTGGAACAGACTGCCTAGGGAAGTCATGGAATCTCCTTCACTGACGGTTTTCAAAAGGAGGCTGGATAGCCATTTTCTTGGAGGATTTAGACACAACAAATCCTGCATCTTGGCAGGAGGTTAACTATATGACCCTTGTGGTCCCTTCTATCCCTATGGGTCTATGGAACCATGATCTTCTCCATCTCAAGCAAAACATTACCACCCAGTTACTGTCAAAATTCAAAAGTATCATGCTGTTTTGTAATGCAATCAGACTTCCAGAGAGCTGGGGTGAGGTCCATATCAGGTCCAGATATGTTCCTAACCTCCTACAGATCCCTACATATCTACCAGGTTTGGGGTTGCAGCAAACATTGTCCAACACATGGGACAATGTGAGGTGATTTCCACAAGGAAGTCCTCGTGGAGATTTTCTTCCAAAAATTCCCTCTGCATAGGCTTTGAGTGTAGGAGGCAAGATTGTGCCCCATTAGGTCTAATTTATTCACAGGTTTCTCTGGAAATAACATTGGTCAGCTCATTAAAATAAGTTTTATGAATGGATTATTCTGGAATTTATGCTGAGTTTTCAATAGGAAAAGAGTTAGTCTTTGTACCGTTCTGCTGTATCCCGAAGCAGCAGCAAAATGGATGCCACGGAAGGTGACTAACCTGTCCTGATTAAGAAAGAAAAGTAAAAGAATAGTCCTATTTTCATTTTTCTTTCTTTTTGGAAAAGTGAGAAACAGAAAGTGAAGAGATTTGGGCGAAGTGAGATCTGAGCTGAACATTAATCAATCTAAACTTTTCTGAGGATCTGAAAAAGATGGATGAAATTGCTTCTTCCACTCACTGCAGTGTTTTTGAGCTTTGAGTGTCCTGGGTCTGGCAGCACAAGAAATGTCACAAAGAAGCACTGTGCTTGTTTTTCATAGTATTTACTGTCTGACCAGAAACAAGAAACACTGGAAATCTCATAAGAAGGCCTCTTTTTACAGACTCTCCTGCCTAATTTTTTTGTCCTAAGGAATTTGAATAAACATTCAAATGCTAGGGTACTTATCCAAACTGAAACTTGGATAAAGAGGAAAGTAAGAGGCAAGTTTTCAGTGTAAAGTATAGCTCCAAACCCACTTAAAATTGTTAATTTTTGAGCATCGTTGTGTAATTCAGTGTGTATGTTCAAACATCTTGGGGGGGGGGCACAGCTCAGTGGTCATGTTGCACTCCCCATCAGTACCCGGCCCAGGCGGGGAAACTAATGATCCAAGCAGCAGACCAAATTCAGTGATGAACCTTGGTCATGTGCCAGTCAAGGCACATTGCACATACACTAAGAAGCATCTTATATTAATATACACTTTCAAGCTTTCTGGTTTCTGGGATCAAAGCACACTGAGGAGATATTGATTGTCAGCATATTGTTTACTTAAATATGTTCTAGTGAAATGGCCATGTGGAATATCAAGGACCAATTCTGCCATGATATATTGTGTGCATTTTCCTTTGATTTCAGTGGGAATTGCACTCTTATAAATGTCTTTGGGCAACATCTATATAAAATTGAATCCTTATAATCTTAAGGGGATAGTCTGAGTAGAAATAATCTGATCCTAAGGTCATGGAAGTCAATGTGAGTCTTACTTTCCACTGACTCCATTGGTTTTGGGTCAGGCCCAGAATTAGCATAGGTACCATTCTACAGATGTTTACTACTTGACATAGTGCTTAGTACTGTGAATTGCCCAATGGGGTCCATTATGGCTACTCTTTATACTGAGCACCACAACCAGCAGTAGTTGTTTGCATGATCGGATCCTTTTTTTATTGTTGTTTTTGTGTGGGTTTTTTGGTCACAAACACTTTTTTTAGCAAGTACCCGCTGTTGCAGAAAACGTGAATTACTGGTGTATATGTTCCTAATAGTCTAAGCATTTGGCAGTATCTGCAACCTCTTTTAAAACTGTCATAAATACTCTTGCCTTATAAATAAATGCCTTGATTTTCCTTGTGGTGCTGTATTCCCTTATGGTAGACAATTAAAGGGTGAACAGAAATTATAAATGAGAATAATTTATGCAGGAAAAGAAAAGTGAAATGCAACCAAGAAGGGCTGGGGGTGCACTATACTCCTTGTATTTCATATCCTGCCCTGGAATTATTTTAAATAAATAGGGCAATACTGTATATATGAACTATGATATTTAATTTCTCACATCATTAGAAATGGGACAATCAATTTACTGTATATAAATACAGCATTAAAACAGTGAAAGCAATTGTAGCACAATGTAGTTTCTCAATATTTATGAAGAAGATGATTCTGAGAAGAAATTGAATGATTAAAGATTGTCTTGTTTGTTTAAACAGATAATACAGCGGGTATTTATGTTAGACGCGGTGGCTTTAGTCGACAAAAGCAGGATTTATACCTTCTTCCTATTGTAATAAGCGATGGTGGAATCCCTCCAATGAGCAGCACCAATACCCTCACTATTAGAGTCTGTGGCTGTGACAGCAATGGCTCCATGCTCTCGTGTAATGCTGAAGCTTACATCCTCAATGCTGGACTTAGCACTGGAGCTTTAATTGCCATTCTCGCTTGCATTGTGATTTTATTAGGTAAGGAAATTCTCTACCTATTTATCTGCTTTTGATGATATTGCAACGTTAACCCTGACTTGGCCACGTTTGACATACTATATGTTCCCTCATAAAGATGAACTTATTTAGTATTCTTCACTTCCCTTTCACTAGAGCTGAGACCCTGAGTAAGCCCAGGTAAAGTACTCTA
The DNA here is from genome assembly GCF_007399415.2 of Gopherus evgoodei. Taxonomy (NCBI): domain Eukaryota; kingdom Metazoa; phylum Chordata; order Testudines; family Testudinidae; genus Gopherus; species Gopherus evgoodei. The sequence goes on from NC_044333.1 coordinate 27,874,442, forward strand.
TATAACAGACTCCATGCACAAAGTTTTTGGATTTTTGGCCTTCACTGGATGACCCATTGCTTATTGAGGTCTGCCTGAAATAATAATTCATGCCAGCTCTTTGCCTTTAACTTCCCTAGTGTTGAGGGAGAAGTAAAGACAAACTGATGACTTAGAAGACCTGCCATTGAGAGAAGTGCTGTAAAGCACCATACATGTCCTGAGTATTTAGAAGTATCTATATAAATCACTAGATGACTCTATAAGGCAACATTTATTTTTAAAAAATGAGTGACAAGGTCACATTTGCCTTTGTCCCTTCATCTATTCATGTTATCAAAGATAAATTATTAAAATCTGGAGCTAGAATAATTCCTATTGCATTGTGGCAGCAGGGTGTGGAATTAGAATTCAGTGTTGGGTGTTGCAGGACAGCAAAGGTTCATTTCTACCTTGCAGTCATGCAGTTGATTGGGCTTCATATCTCAGGAAGGTACACCTTTCTTCTGAATAGTTGGCTTCCCATATAGTCACAGATCTGTGATAACTAGAAATCTATTGGTGTGGTACACAAATCAAAGCCTTAAAGTAATCATAGAATATCAGGGATGGAAGGGGCTTCAGGAGGTCATCTAGTCCAACCTCTGCTCAAAGTAGGACCAATCCCCAGACAGATTTTTGCCCCAGATCCCTAAATGGCCCCCTCAAGGATTGAACTCACAATCCTGCGTTTAAGCAGGCCAATGCTCAAACCATCAAGCTAGCCCTCCCCTCAAATCATATAATAAGCACTGGTATCCAGCAACAAATGGGCCCAGTCCAAAACCTTGGCTCTGAAACCCCTCAGAACTAGGGAAATATCCCACCTGTATCCAAACTTTGTGTCTCTCAGCCATCAGGAGTAGCTAATAGTAAATGTAATAATTATGACAAGAATGTGATATGCATTAGTCACTGTGTGATCTTTCTCTTTAGAGAAAAATCATTTATAAAAATAGATTTTGTTTGGAAATTAACCCAACTTACTTTCTTATTTTTTCTGTAGTCATTGTAGTGTTATTTGTAACACTGAAAAGGCAGAAGAAAGAACCTTTAATTGTTTTTGAAGAAGAAGATGTCAGAGAGAACATTATAACTTATGATGATGAAGGTGGTGGAGAGGAAGACACTGAAGCCTTTGACATTGCTACTTTGCAGAACCCTGATGGCATCAATGGGTTTATTCCTCGTAAAGACATAAAACCCGAGTATCAGTATATGCCAAGACCAGGGCTTCGGCCAGCTCCTAATAGTGTTGATGTTGATGATTTCATCAACACAAGAATACAAGAGGCTGATAATGATCCAACTGCTCCTCCTTATGACTCTATTCAGATCTATGGCTATGAAGGAAGAGGCTCAGTGGCTGGTTCACTTAGCTCGTTAGAGTCAGCGACAACAGATTCTGATTTGGACTATGACTATCTACAAAACTGGGGACCTCGTTTTAAGAAACTAGCAGACTTGTATGGTTCCAAAGACACTTTTGATGATGATTCTTAACAATAAAGTTACAAATTTGGCCTTAAGAACTGTGTCTGATGTTTTGAAGAATCCAGAAGAAATGTAAGCAGGTATTTTTTTAAAAATCAAGAAAAGGCTCATTTAAACATTTAAGTTTGACAAAGAGGATTCCTTTAATAATAATGAAAAGGACATAAAAGTGGTAAATACTGTGAAGTACCTTTTCTTACAAAAGGCAAATATAGAAGTTGGTTATCAACTTCACTAGAGAAAAAAACCACTTGTGAAGTACAAAATATTTAAGGAAAGGAAAATTCTAAAAGTGAACCTACAAATGAGGGAAATCTTTTATGTATTATGAACATCTAAATCTTTTATGTCAAAGAAGCTTCCACACATTAGAAAAAGATAACAGTTCTGAGCTGTAATTTCGCCTTAAACTATGGACACTCGTATATGTAGTGCATTTTTAAACTTGAAATATATAATATTCAGCCAGCTTAAACCCATATGATGTATGTACAGTACAATGTACAATTATAATGTCTCTTGAGCATCAGACTTGTTACTGCTGATTCTTGTAAATCTTTTTGCTTATACTTTCATCTTGAACTAATACGTGCCAGATATAAAACTCTGTCTTGTTGCAGTGGGAGGCGCCCTATTTCTATGTCATTTTTAATGTATCTATTTGTACAATTTTAAAGTTCTTATTTTAGTATACATACAAATATCAGTATTCTGACATGTAAGAAATGTTACAGCATCACACTTATATTTTATGAACATTGTACTGTTGCTTTAATATGTGCTTCAATATAAGAAGCAGACTTTGAAATAAAATGATTCTTTTTTTAATTCTTGTTTTGGTTATTAAGCATTTAAGAAAACATGTAGTGTTTCTAATGTTCCATTTATAGTTCTAACTAATTTACTACAATTGTGACCTTTTAATAGCCCTATTTATTATGTGTTTGTAGTTGGTTTATTGCCTTGTTAAGTGATTATTTAAAATCAAAGATGTTTTACAAATGTTTTTAGATAAGAATCTGTAGTGTCCGGTGAACATTTTGTACCCTCTCTATCTACAGCTTGTGGCTGCTCCCAGAGTATAGTAACACCTTTCACACAAAATTATTGTATTCTGGGAGTAAATTAAATTTAATCCTTTTAAATATTTCCCATGTAATATGTATTTATCTTATAGCCTAGAAAGTCCATGGATCTCAGAAACAACTTCATATGAACAGGAGTGCACTGTACTTACGGTATACTCCTCACGTGTTAATTATAATATCTGTACTAAGCTCTGCAAGTTGCTAAAGACTTAAATCTGACCCACTTGAGCTAGTAATTCCCTAAAGACTGTTCTACCTGACAGTTACCTTACCTGAGCATTAATTATGGTTCTGGTACTTAGAAATGTTTTTAGTTTACTTCAGTAGAATTGCCTCATCTACAGCTAACAAGACATTTTAATTTTTAATAAGTGAAATATTGAGTACTTTCAGAGTTGGTCTTTGTAATGTATGTTTTTAATCTAATAAAATTGATCTATAACCTTTTTATATTAGTTTGGAATGGGCAAGGGACCAAAATATGCTCTGTGCATCAACATTTTCAACAAGTGCGTGCAGCTGTAATTCTGCTAAATTTAATATAGTTTGCTGGTAAGGGTCAACGATCAGCAACTGCAATATGAGAAGAGGCAATAAATAGCAATGATATGAATTTTTCCATCTTTAATTTTAGAAATCCCATCCTGGAATTGCAGTCAGGTACCAAACCACATAACCTTAGAGGAAATCTTATTTTTTTTTTGATGTATTCCTTAACTGAAATCCCCGTATGTAGTTAAATTTAAATCTAACTATTAAAAATTAAAAATATATATATTTTCAGGCATATATTCATAAAATATTCACTTTTCCCATTATAACCCATTATAGTTTACTGAAGGAGCAAATTCACTATAAAATGTTTTATTGTAATATTTCATTTTATTATATGCATATGCATTCTCTATAATTCCATAGTTTATTACTTCTTAACTTGATTCAAATTTCCTTTTTTGTTGATTTTTCTATGTTTATAATCCAAAGAATATTTTGCTAGATTTGCACATTTCTCCAACATAAATTTAAATAATTAAGAATATTAATAATAATAACAATAATAATAATAATAGCAATTTACAAATTAACATAGAAAAAATAAAACTATTGGTAAGTTTCCATCCTTAGCATTGGTGTTTTTATTTCACTATTAGGCAAGTTTTAGAATTAATAACTGCATTTTCTACATTTATGTTTAATTTTTTTTAAAAGGACATTGTCAACTAATTTTTAAAAAAATAGTTTTAAGTGTTTGGTTTTTAGTCTCTGTTGTTTGTAGCTCTCTCTTAGAAGCTTGGAAATAAATTTTCTTTCCCTGCTGATTTTTGTCCTTTTTCATTTGGCCTCTTTCCCCCACCCGTCCGAGTGAATATGAAATTAGTATAATTCTTTATTGGGTAACTGATGCTACCTGTACAATTCTGGGAATGGTGTTTAATTAATTAACAATTGCAGAACTCCCACAAATGGTTCATTTTTGAAAAAAAAAACAGTGGCATTTGTGTGACAGTCCATGCTGCTATTCTCTGGACTCTAAAATCCAGAGCCTTGTTGGCTATGTCTTAGAGTTTGTGCAGCTCATGCCTATCAGTTTCCTCAGTCCTGAGGTGACTATAGATTTGGTTGGAGTTCATGACATACTGGAGCAGACTGTGGGCTACTGCAATTTGTGACAATGGCCGTAAGGAGCTGAGGAACATGGGCATTAGTTGTGGTTACTCAGGCCTGGTCTACACTGGGGGCGGGATCGATCTAAGATATGCAAATTCAGCTACGAGAATAGAATAGCGTAGCTGAAGTCTACATATCTTAGATCGAATTAAAATTACGTACTTCACATCCTTGCAGTGCGGGATCGATGGCCGCTGCTCCCCTGTCGACTTTGCTTCCATCTCTTGCACTGCTGGAGTTCAGCAGTAGACGGGTGAGTGATTAGGGATCGATTTATCATGTCTGCACTACACGCGATAAATCAATCTCTGATAGATCCAGTGCTACCCATGATGCAGCAGGTAGCGTAGACGTACCCTCACATGATATGCACCGTGTGGTGTGTATACGTTCTCAGAGGGCCCAACCCACCATTCATTGAAGTCAGTGGAAAGATTCCCATTGACTTCCATGAGCATTGGATTGAAGTCTCAGTCTAGAAGAGGGATTGAAGAATTCAGTGTGGCTGTAAGTATTTTAGGGAGATTGAGTGATTCAGGAAGCATAATAGATATACTGGATTAGGTCATTTTAGAAACTGTTAACCCTTTAATTCACACAAGCCTTGCCTGACCCATTATTCCTAGAAAAACAGGCTACTGTAACATCCATTAGCCACGCGCAGTGTTAACATTTAATTTTCCTTCATTGCAGTCACCTAAGCACATGCATGTGTTCTCCTGTTGGCAAAGGGTGCAGCCAGATCTTTGTCTGGGTGCTGTGACTATGCTTGTGCCAAGGTTCTGATGAGGTCTTTCAGAAAAACTGAACACCAGCTATGTCAGGTATTATTCTGATTATAAAATAGCCATAGTGCGTGCCATGCAGAGGTCTGTCCCCTCCTGTCACCAACAGGACAAAGTAATTGTGTATGCCAGGATGGCGCTAGTTACTAAGGAAGCTCTGAGACCCTAGCCTGCTTGCTTTAATTGTTTCACATCAGGGTCCTGGTGAGTGGATTTGGGAGCCCTGACCTTCTGTTACCATGTAAAGGATACTACTTCAGATGTGAATACTCAAGCTTGCACTTGCCTAAATATTTGCTTTCTGGGCACATTTAAGTGAGATTATTCAACTGCTCTCCGCAAATGAATGCAAAAAGGACACAATCAGAGCTGAAGAAAAAAAAATCACTTTTACATTTGAATGAATGACTTGAATGTTCAGTAACCTTGGTTGCTAGACTAATGAATTTGAATTTACTGGAGCTGAATCTTTCTAAGTTTCTAGTGCTGTTAATACTCTTCCCATTACAGTCGATAGGAGTTTTGTCATTGATTTCAGTCAAAATTGCCATGTGTCCAAAGCATCTCAACTGTCCAAGGCCTAATAAGTCCACTTAAACACAAGGCCCTAACTCCTGTGTGATTAATCATTCTTTGTAGTTCCCCTCATATATTGCTCTTTTACCATGTAGTATAACATCTCCAGCAGATTGTTTTAGAAGAGAAACAGGTTAGATGCATCGGAGTTACTCTTTCAGCTCTAGAAAAACCCAGAAAAGATAGAAAATATCCCCGGGGTAGTATTAGGGAGACTATAAAAGGTAACACATTCCCATCACTCTGCCAGGGCACAGGGGTCTGTTGAGAGAAACAGAATTCTGCAATTGGTGTGAAGGAGGGGGAGGGACAGTCACATGCTGAAAGGAAGTCAGGAGACCCATTAGGCTACCTGAAAGCTTCCTGATGCTATGAGAGCCCTGAAATGTCTGTTCTACTGACAGGGGAGTTAATCACAGGCTTTAACCATTTAACCAAAAGTAACCCCCCGCACGGAAAACTTTTTTTTTTTAGAAGAGGTAGGGAATGCCCCCGTCTCTGCTCCTACTAAGGAGAGAACATAATGCATCCCCGGATCCCTTCCTGAGTTGCCAGTGCTCCAAGAAGCCTCTGTATGGTAGCAGCATCTCTGTTCTCTCCATTATCACTACCTTAGGGCATCAGAACAGAGGAGAGGAGCTGGTGAGAGGTGGTGATCTTGCTGAGGGAAGGCATAAGCCCCTGCAGTGCTGCCAGCCCACACTGTGACTGCTGTGAACCTTTTCCCCTCCATAGAAAAGAACTGGGTACCCTGGGCTCCATTCACAAAGAAGGTTGAGGTGTCCAAGTGCTTCGGACATTCACAAAACTCCTGCTCAGCTGCCATCTAATGCGGTAAGTGCCTACATTTTCACAAGTAGGCATCTGCAAAGGTGCCTAAAGTCCTGATGCAACCAAACTGCTTGGAACCCTAACTCACACGCAGGCCCCACCATGAGTCTCAGGGTAGGCACCGTCCCACTTATGTTGCCTGCAGGGCCAGCTGCGGTACAGGATACAGAAGACAGGCAGGAGTAAGCAGAACCTGAATTTGGGTGGTGAGGGTGGCATGCATGTGTCCCAGTCTGCCCAGTAATTTGAGCCCTCTCCTGCAGGAGACCCAGCTTTGAGTCCTTCTGCCTGATTTGGAGCAGAGACTTGAAGCCAGATCTCTCACATTTCAGCAAAGTGCCCTAACCGACAAACTATCAGGTATTCCAACGTAGCCATCTCTCAACCTCCCCACTTTGTATATCACTAATAAAATAGCTGTTGGAATAGACACTTGCATATGGCTTTCCACTATCCCAAGTGAATGCTCTGAGCCCTGGGTTACAGAATCAGCCTCTCACTTTGTCTCTTTCTCTGGCTCAATAACTATTTAATTAGTTATACAAAGTGGAATATCTTCAGCAGTGAGAGCCTTCCCCCAAAATCCAAATAAGCTGGTGGTTAGTTCCCTCCAACAAATCAGAAAGAAAAGCTCCCTGTCATCCCAGGTATGTGCCTTGACCACTGGGCTATTGATAGGGACCAATTTTTGTGCAGTTAGGTACCTCCCTATGGCCTGTTAGTCAGAGCCCTACAGCTAATAGTGGATCTGGGCCCTAAGCCCTGGACCTTTCCTCTGCATTTCTCTGCTGGCTAGCTTAGACAGTTCACTTCTCAGCTTGCTGGCTTCTGCCAATCACTTGCTTAGGCACCTAACTTTTCCTGTGTATTGTACCTAATGTGGAACTATGACTTTCCTGAGTACCTCTGTGAATCTAGATCCCTGTGCCTTCTGAAAGGTCCTTGGGTAAGGAGTGCTGATTCACACATGGGGAGAGACTATCATCCACCACCATCAATGTGAACATCAGTGCCTCTTTGCCAACCAGCTATCCCACAAGTGTGATTAAGTCCTCTCCTCAGCCCACCTCAATCTGATCATTGGTAGCAATTAAAGCCATCAGTTGTACTTTAATATGTTACAAAAGCTAGCAATTCAGTCACTGTCTGCAAACTCTGCCTGTCTGCTCTGCCATACGGCATGTTGCCATCAGAACAACTGCTTCATCAACCTTCAACTAGGACATGCAGGTAGAAGCCAGGCAAACAGAATTATCATCTTAATGTACTAAATTTTTAAAAGCCTCCAGCCCGGTGCTAGCATGCCATGCTTGCCACCCTGCCAGACCTGCAACATGCATTCATGAAGAGGCGCAGCAGCCAGACAAGCCGTTACAGCACAACATGAGCCAGGGGACCCTTATGATTAGAGAACATACATTTTGAGAAGTGAGAGCATCCAACTTCTTCAGTGTTGCCAACCCTCATGATTTTATCACAGTTAAATTTTTTTTTTTTAAAGCTATCACACCAGCATTCATGTGACCTAAAAAGAATGGCTCAGGTTTGGGACTTTTCCTCATATCCTCAGCCGTGAACACCAATGTAAAGAATTCATTTCATGACTTCATTCATGACTTTTCACATGTGAAAAAAAGGCGCACACATCTGTTCAAGAACATAGCCACAGACAGGTTTGTCTGCATTCCAAAGGGCAGTTTTAAACAGAAAAATTGGGTTACAGAACTGCAAATGAGATCTTACTCCCCTCCCCCTTTCTATCATGGCAAATTGCCCCAATCCCATTCCATCACCAGCAGGCTTTTGCACACAATCTAGTCAGCTCACAATACTTATCAATATAAAGCATGTGTGCAATTTAAAAAATTCCTTTGTGAACAAAATCATCAGTTAAGGCCCCCACGCCCAAGACACCCACTAGTTACTTTGCCTTCACATCTAACTGGCCCTAATGGTTTCACATCCATAACTGCCACAATTTTGGAGTCTTTATGCTTTGCACTGCACTATCCATATTTCATGTGGTTGGTCATGAAATAGGTTGGAGCAATATTTCAAAAGGAGGGAAAAATTCTCTTGTGCTTAGCAGGGCTCTGTTGAAAGGTCTTATTGTTCCTCTACTGCTGAAGATGTCGTCCTTTACAGTAGATTATTTTCCCAGCTACAGCACATTCTCATATTTTCTTGTTCGAGAACTGAAGAAAGTCATCATTAATCAACTGGAAGCACATTTAGCAAAGTTCAACTTGTATGAAAAATTTATGTCAACCTTTACGTTGTATGACAGCACCAAGACTTCACTTAATTAGTTCTATAGTGACTTTTGGTTAATGGCTGATTCAGATTATCTCATTCTGGTTTTACTGGACATTTTAGTAACATTTTCTGCTATTGATCATGGGACTGTGTAGTTGTCACACAGACAACCAGGCCTCAGTGTTTGCATTCGAAGCATGTTTGGCTGAAGAGCTCGATGGCTCGGGATATTGAAACTGAATTAAGACACCTTGCCCCTCTAGTTTACTTGCTGACATGAATCCATGCTACTTCAGTAATAAATGAAAGTTGTAGCTAATGAATGGATGCTGGTTGGCCTGTGTTTAGTGAGCAGGACAGGAAGCTACATTCCAAAGGTCTAAACATGAGCTCCCTTGCTTACAGACTCCACAGCATACCAAGGACTGAACACGGATGGCGAATGTTGCAGAGTTGGTCAGGAATGAGACCTATTTATGCGGCAGTGATGCAAAACATTAAGCTTAGTGCTCGAAGACCATAGTTTATTAAGCAAGTTTTGCCTTTTTGCTTGTTTTATGACAGAAAATATTTGCTTTTCATCAGTGTAAGTTCACTCCTTTCATCACAAGTGAAAAATGTTTTTTGCCAGCACAATTGTGTTGTATAAAATAATAGTCCTGCTTGTCCCTTATAGCACAGGCTGCACTGTGGGTTAGAGGTAAATTCCAAATGTCAAGTAATATTTTTCACGTATTGACTAATTCTTGTGAGTATGAAAAACTGGCAAAAATGACAATATTTTATAGAATTGAACACCTTTTCTGTACATTCTTATTGTTTGGAGCTTTTATAAAGATGAAATAAAATTAGGGCACTTGTAAAAATTATTAGAGTTTTGTGAGTGCAGAGTGTAACCTTATTTGGAAAATATCATTTCTGTTGTCACGTTAGTTGAAAGAGCTGTATTTCAAATTGAAAAGCTTGTAACATAGGTGGAAAAATACTGCCTTGTTTCAACATCTTTAGGGCATGATCCTGCTAATGCTAGTTGTCAGGCGCCATAAAGACACGTTTGAGATTTGTTCATTACTTGTAACTGTAACATTATTTTCCCTAGACCCACTCTCAGGCATAATGTTTACTGCTGTGAATAAATGGGAGTATTCATAGTAACAAGCGTAATGAGGTGTATCTGTAAAATTACTGTATTGTAATTCAAAAACCCCACACTACAGGAATTTTGTCTCAAGCACAATCTGTTAGTATATAGTGCAATGTGCTGAAACTCTTCTAAATTAAAATAAAAAACAAAAAAAAACCAACCACATGAACAGTGTTCCTGTGTATGTATATGCTCTGATTTACTGGTGCAGGACACTACAGCTGGTAGCAGGGATATTGGCTCTGTTATAAGAAAAGGAAAAGCAAACAAACAAAAGGGACAGAAAATATAGTCAAAAGAATGTAAAACAAAAAAATACTAAACAGAAGAACGTCAGTAACCAGGAAGCAGTCAGACAGTTCACCCAACACAAAGCTACCTTAACATTCTAGTGAAAAAAATAACCCGTTTCTTTATTTTCCCCTATTGTGCTACTAAATTAAAGGTACTTTGCTGCATGTCTGTACCTACAGAGCTGGATGTGCAGCATCTGTCTTACTGAGGGTCAAAGATGCTACTAGCAAATATATGACAGTCATCTTTATGAGAAATGGTGTACGGCGAGAAAATCAAACTATAGCTACATTCATAGATAAGCAACATGGCATTTGTGTTACATGCATTCCTAGCAAGAGGTTCAGTGGTGGCAGAAATGCAGAACACTATTCAGAAACATGCTGGCTGCCCTTCAGATGAGAAAAACCACTATATGGTCTATTGTGTGGGTGAAGACGTAAAAGGTGTTTGTGATCTTTTGCCCAACAAACCACCTTACAAAAATGGAGTCAAATACCAGGAAAAATACTGACTAATTTCCAAGCCAGATTACACTAACTAAATATCCTAATACGGACTGAGCCCATCATTCCAGGTCAGGCAGAGACACCATACTAGCATGGAAATTAAGTTCTTTAAAGACTTCAAAGTTCCACAAAACCATAAAACTCCTGATAGATTGTAAAACATCTTCAAAACATAGCCGTTCATTAGAACCTTTTGATTGCAAACCGCCTTGTTAACTTAAGTTCCCATAAACGAGATTTATGAATGTGACTTTAGTAAGAAGCTAACCAGTACAAAAGCTGTGGAGGCCTGTAATAGAGAGAGTGTGTTTTTTAATGAGGAGTAGGGAAAGGATGGCGGTTTATGTTTATTAGTCCCTGGCTGGATTTGTGTTATAATCAGAGAATACAAGCTTAGATGGAAGATAATGTGGTATGAAGCACACTGCTGGAGCGGTGCTAATAAAAGTACATTAGCCGCCTATCAAAGGGTGTGCTCCTGGACTGACGTCCACAGGGCACTACAGAAAGCAGATCGTTGCTAGGGTATGCGGGGTCAGGCCCGTCACATGACAATTAATAACTCAACAGAGTTAGCAATTTACTCATCATTGTTAATTGTCATGTGAAAGGCCTGAGCCTGCATCCCAGCAAGCAAACTGATTACTGCAGTGTCCTGTGGCAGTCAATCCAGAAGCACATGCTTATGCCAATGCAGCTGAATTCATGGAGGCCATGTACTAACAATTTGCGCACCATAACCCAGTCTCTTCCCCTCTTTGTGACTTCCCTAGATGGAGTCTAAGCCTTGGCTTAGCACAGTTTGCAACCAATCAACTAGCATCTGATGGAAAAAGCAGTGTGATATTCTTGTCTCCTCAGGCTCCAAGCTCAGAGGTTGTAGGTACTTACTGCAGTTAGCCAGGAAGTAGATGGAGGAAGAGTTGCAGCTCACAGAACACCTCACAGCTGACTAAGGGACCTGCAATATTGTATGACATCTCCAGGGCAAAGATGGGCAGAGGAAAGGAGTACTCCTGACACCCCACCCCCTCCAGCCAATGCACCTCGTTTCATGTCATGTTCTGAGCTGGTTGAGAGAAGTGGGGAAAGGAGCAGGTGGAGTGCCTCACAGTTGCTTGCTGTATTAAAAGCGTAACGAAGAGGAGACCTGGACACAGCATAAAGCACACAAAAGACCGTAGGGGGGGGCCTGTTAGATGCTGGCAGTGGCACCTGTGACCATATCTCCATGATGACCACACTGACTTGGACAAGGCAGCCACACTTCACAGAGCAATAAGGGCATTGCTGGAACCAGACACAGGGGCAGCAATGGTAAAAAAGATGCATTTGGGTGTAAAAATGTTGCTTGGTGATGGCTATGCAGCCTCTAGTCTGAGGGCTGGTGGGAGGAAATGTTGGGGGGGGGGCATAATATTAGCTGTGGTGTAACATTTTAGTGGAGCTAAACCCTGGATGTCCTTAAGCTACCCTTTCAACTGGGCCACAACTGAACAGCAGGGAAGTGGTGTGCTGAGGCGTTAAGAATCGACATGCATTGATGGTAAAACTGTCAGTTATTTATCTGACAAAATGTTTCAGATTCTTTTTCTTTGACTCATTAAAATTGGTTGTTGGGCTGTTGTTTTCAATACTGTCATAATTCAAATCTTGTGGACTTTATTGTTCAGTTTCTTTTTTTAGATCTGAATTGTTGGCTTCTTTGAGCATAGCTCAGCATGGTTTTAGCTCTACTTATGCTAGCCACAGTAAAGATTTCACACACACTGGATTTGATCTTTGATTTGTGTTTTGCCCCCAAAGACGCTATTCCCTTTTCTGATCTCTTGTAGATTACATTTAAAATTCATTCTCTTTGCCACTCTTACTGCCTTGAATACTCCAGCAGTAGCTTTGCCACCTGCTTTCAGAAGTCAGTGAATTACTTTCCAGCAGGAAAATATATGGCAGTAGGTTAATTTGTTTCAGTTAGATATCAGTGTTGTCAAGAAGCAGTATAATTTGACCCTCTCTAGCATTAATGAATAAACAGTCCCTGTGCTATGTCATCACTCAGCTCCACCAGTCCTTCTCATTCACAGATCAGCAGAGAGCATATGGTGGGCTGAGCGGTGAAGTAAGATTAGCAAAGTCATCCCCAGTGGAAAGCCATGGTTTTCAGTTAGGTAACATCAGGGAAGAATGTGTAGTTAATGCATGGTACTCTCACAATGCCAACAATCAGAGGGCTTTAAGGGCTGCCAGTTCATATTATTCAACTTTTATTAATTCTAGTAAGAACAAGCCAATGAATTTAATTTGAGCTCTTGATGGAATTGTAAACTGCAGACCATCTGTTTTTCATCCTAAACAATGGATAGGCCAACATTTATACAAACATTGTGTTCAAGGATTTGAAGCTTATAAGGAACAGTTGCCACAAAACCTACATGCCCCTCCTTTAGAAATGGAGGACATTATGGGCTAAGCTTTCTTGTGCGTATGTCTTAACACTGGTCTTGAGCTGGACATTTCACCTGTGCTAGAACTGATGCAGGGGTTTTGCTTGAACTCTTGCTATGATCCAAGGCCCGTGTGGCTTCATTTGGCACGGGTAAGGGTCAATGCTTCTGTTAATACAACTAGTACAAATACTTCCCTGCCATCTGACTATGTTCCGCTTTATTTATATTGGCAGTAATTGCTCCCACAAGTTGGAATTTCCTTTCAGTATAGGTTGTTGAAGTGATTCTGATAGTTTTCGGGGGGGAGAAGATATGTGTTTATTGAATTATTCTGTGCAATGAGAAAAGCCCATATGGAAAGGATATGTTGGAGGCAATAATACATAAATAGTACATATTATATTACCATCATATTCTTATATATGTTGCATATTCTTTTGGAGTGAAAGAGGTCACTTACTCTTATGCTTCGTTTACATTTGAGACAATATACTGAGTCATATGCAATCAGGCTAGTGTTTTTATAGGGACTAATGTAGTCAGTTGCCCAACTCCTAGTCAAATATGTGAGTAGCTGACTCCATTAGGTACCATTGCAAACTCTAGCCTCAATCTCCTTACAGAGATTCATCCATTAGAGGCCGAGCTACTAGCACTATCACTTCCCATTATAAGAACTCAGTGGTCACACGGGGTAGCAATGAGTACATAGAGCCACTTGAACCTTGTGGCTATGTACTTGGCATAGCTAGCCTGTGTGGCCACTTGCCACTGTCCAGGCACCCTCTTGGTTTTAGCACATTAGCTAAGTGACAGCTAGCATGAGTAGGTGTACATGAGCCAGAAATCAGAGCCCTAATTTCCAGTGTAGTTCTCTCTTTGTACAGTGCCTAGAACAATGGGTGGGGTCCTGGGCTGTATTTGGGGCGCCCAGGCACTGCGGTAATACAAATAATAACTACGACAAGGTAATGCTTTGTGGCCAAACTACTCACTATAGTCACTGAAGTGCCACTTTTAGTACTACAAGTGTCACTCCTCAATCAGCTGATTCCCTATACTGTTCTCCTATACTGGGTAAGTCTCATAAAAGAAATCCACATGGCGATTATATCAGCTCTCGTGTCTCTGATTAAAAACTAGTTGTGCACTTTAAAAGTTCTCTGTGCCAAGAATATATAAAGAAAGAATTAAAGGGCCTTCAAAGACGTTCTGCAAATGTCTACCGTAGGATTTTAAAAAAACCCACCAAACTCTGAGGGAGTGCATTTTCAAAGCATTGCTCAAGGTTTCTACCTTTATCAGGATTTGAGTTTGTACCTCTATGCACCACTTTGAAAGTTTCCCCCTAATTGTGAAACTAACCAGGTTTTTATCTAAATAATTGAAAATGCTGTGAATCTTACAGTGTATTTCAATAGCCAGAACCAGACTATTATAAAATAGCTTAACTTTACCGAATGAGACTGCTTTACTCAGTAGGATCACTGCAAACTGAAATTCATCTTACTGCTATCCAATCTACTGCTAGACAGGAACTAAAATACTTCCTCTCAGCCTGAAGCATGATTCATTACTTAACATTACAATCATATGGCAGGAAAAAAAGAAAAAGAAGAAGAAAAGAAAGAAAGAAAGTAAACTTAACAAGCACTTACAAGTAATGCTACCAACAGAAGATGTGTTGAACATTCTTGGCACCACAAGTGGCATACACAAGGCAGGCTAGAATATTGTAGCACAGGACAGTAAAAGGTTGCCTGCTATAAAACTACATCAAAACATGCAAACACATGCTTAACATTAAGCATGCAAGTAGTCTTATTGACCCTACTACGACTTGAGTGTGACTCTTCGTATAGTCACTACATATATTCACTACACATATATGCTTGCTGAACTTGGACAGAAGGTCACCATGCCATATAGAACTGAAGACATATTATTGCTTTCTGTTTGGTACCTTCTCCACCCTGTACTCTCCACTTTTTCTCAATTTTATTTCACATCTGACTTCAGCAACAACATTAACCAGCATTTTTTGTTAACGTCACATTTCCAGTGTGGTTTGAAGCCCTGTCTTCACTAGTGAAGATGGATATACACTGGCTAGTGTAGTTGGGCACACAAACACCTGCACAGTCAGAAAATGTTAATCCACTTGTACTAGTGATAGAATTTTTCACATGGAAATCTCAGCTTTGGCAATGGGTTTTGCAGGTGAAAATGTTTCCATGTGCCTACCACACAGGGACATGCGTGTAACAGCGGAAATTATGCAAATATCACTCTAAGCACATGCAGTTGCTCTGTAATATAGGTACGCATGCAAAAATGTATTTCTCTTATTTTCACCACATAGTTATGACAAGGATTTAGGACAGTACTGAGAACTAAGCCCATTTTTTCCAGAGCTGAAGAATGAACTTCTATAGCTTGAACTAGAGAGCTTCCCCTCCCCACCCGCCAAATTGGCTGGTGTAGGAGATGCAGATCATAAATGGTACATAGAGGGTACATAGAACAGACCACTAACTGATGGGTTACTCATATGCACCTGCTATTATTAGTATCTCACTCACCTTCTGCTAAAATAGCTTCATAGCAGTTCTCCCTACACAATATTTTTGTAAGACAAAAGTATAAGCTGTTGCATAACAAAATGCAATGTACATCATTGATATGTATTACAAAGGTTTTATTTTTTGTTAATAATCATGAGCCTAAGCTTCCTAGTTGCTCAGTGCCCAATAGGATTTCTCAGTGCCAAGGCAGTTGCAAATGTTCAGCACCTCATAGGTAGTTTTTAGGCCCTCCTGGAATTGGGCCCTGTGAGCTACAAAAGATGCAGCCATAATGGTTTTAGTAATGCTCCTTGCTTTGCACATTAAACCAGGAAGGAAGTAATGGATTACTCTGTGAGAGCTTAGTCAGTTTTATCAAGTGCTGATATACTACTCAGGCTGATATGCTGCCAATTCCAATCAGCACCTAATAGTTTGAAAGGTGGTCTTTCCCACCAGCCCTAGACTAGCAGTAGTTAAAAGTAATGAAAAATAATATAAGAAAAGAGAACAAGCACAGTAACAATTGAGACGTTTTTGCCCTTACTTTAGAACACTCACAAAATAGACCCACCATTCGGGATACTACAGCAAACAACCCAAGAGCTGAAGCTCCTAGTTTGCAGTTTTGGTTGGGCCAGCAACTCCTATATGAGTACATACACATCACTGGCTGAGCAAAGCGAGCAACAAGCTCTCAACTGGGTGACATTAGCCTATTTATTTATAATGCTTTAACTTTAGATGCTGCATCTTACCCATGACTGACCTGCACAGAATGTTCTAGGCATCAGTAAGCACACGTCTATTGATTTTGATACAAATGGGAACATTAGTAATGCCTGATTTATAGGCAAAATCAGGGTCCCAGACTGCCTGGTGCTTTGTGAAGAGGAATCTGCACCCACACAAATCAGAGGCAGCAACTTGACATGCTGAGTGAGGAGAGTCTGTAGTTTGGCCTCTGTCAAGGGAAAAAATAAAAAAGGGCAGTCTGTAGGGGTTAATCGGGGCAGGGGAGAATAGAATGGGTGGAGGAAATGGGAACCAGGAGGGGTAGCGACCAAGGCTGGGAGTGTGGCAACAGAAAGTTGAAGGATGAGACAGTAGTAGCTTGGGGAAGCAAGCAAGGACTGGAGGGGTAGTAAAGGCAGGAAGCAGCAGGGACACAGAAATAACTGGGGATGAGTGGGGGTAGTAGTGACTAGGAGGGGGAGATATGGGAACTCATGGAAGTAGGGCCACAAATTAGGGCACGTAGCAATGGAGAAAAAGCAGGGACCCAGCGAGGGATGAATAGAGATGGTGAGTGAGAAGAAGGGACCTGGAGCCAGGGAATGGTAGGGAACAGAGACATGCTCATGGATGTGGAACCCTGGTATACAGGGGGCATGGAGGCACTACCATGGGGTGAGGTGGCTATGGAGTCTCCAAGAGCCCCAGGCATAAGGCAAGCGGTGCAGAAAGGAGCAGGAGTCCCTGAACTAGAGCAGGATCTGCAAGGGGTCCACAGAGAGGGATGCAAGGAGCCCCCAGTAGGTGCAATGTGCTCAGCCTACACCCTAGTTTAGCCTCCCTGTACCTTGATTTATGAATCCATAAATCCATAAACTGGATACAAAATTTACTACCTTACTAATGAAAACCAGCTTATGATACTCTTGCTCACACTGCGTAGTACTTTACGGAGGGCTGAATGGTGCCCCTGCCACAGGAGAGTGATGGGCATAAGGCCCGGAGAGCCCGGTGTAATCTACTCCTGTCTCACAGGCTACTCCTTTATCAGCCTGCTACTCCACGTCCTGCACATCTGACCAAGGAATTGATTGGAAAGTGGGAGAAAACTAGACTCTCCCTCCCAATTTGCTGGCTAGTTGGTGCTCAAGAGAAAGTCATTAGCACTGGATCTGGGGCTTGTGTAGATTACTTCCATTTCTTTTCCTTGAGTGCAAGGGGAGAAGCAGACTCACCAAGCCACAATTTGGTTCCAGATCTGCTCCTGGAGCAGCACAACTATGGATAGTCCCCTACTCAGGGTCTAGTGGCAAAGCAATAATGGAGACTTCTGAAAGCAGTTCAGAGATTTCAATATGACTGCTCACAGAGAACCGTTCTAGTCACTGTAAGGGTAGCAGACTCTGCCCATTGACTTTTACAAAGTCCTTTGACATTGTTGGCTGGAAAGTGTTACATCAGGGCAAATTATTATTGATATTGATACAATGGTACCTTCTGATGTCAGGAACATTCCTGTATTTATTAATACAGGGTGTAGCTGAATCTGAATGGGGGGGTTACTTTTTGTAGCAGCTCCCGCTCTCAACATATTTATTCTATTCTGAAGAACTTTCTAGAATTTATTTTCAGTAAAAATGTGCTACTGTTACGCTTTTATGAACATCCCATCAGCTCTCATATAATTTTAGATTCCCAACAGATTATTCTATGTTCTGGCAGCCTTAACTTAAATACTGTTAAATTAATTGCATTTTATAAGACTGACTGATTGTATTGATGTTGCTTAAACACAGGTCCTCTAGCAACTGCTTCCATGGCACTTTATGAGCCCAGGACATTTAAGCAGAAACACTATAACTTAATCCAACATTAAAGACCAATCTCCAAGTTATGGAAAATATTGTAAAAAACTGATTGTTGCAAGCATCTTGCTTGTTTGGCAATAGTCCTTTCTCTTGATGCCAGCGTATCTCTTGGAGAATAGAGTTTGGAAGCAGGGCAAATGCGTGATTTAGCATAATTAACTTTATTTGAGGCATCTTTTCAAAACCACTCATCTACCTTACAACATATGTTACAGAATAGGAGAAAGGACCATCTAGGGTTGGTCCCACCATGCTTCATGTCATGCATGACGGGCTTCCCTATGGGTGTCAAAAATGGGTACCTATATGAATAGGGTGGAGAACCCTGCACTGGGATAGAAGATACTGAATGGAGGGCTCCCTCATCCTCCTTAATACCTTCAAACATGAGTGGGAGAAACAGCAGAAAAGGGTGCAGAGTCCAGCAGCACTAGAGAGTAATGGTAGTCCAAACATGGGGTTCTTGGTACAGAGAGACATTTGGTACCCATGAGTAGTGAAGAGTCTAGTTCATCCACCAGTGATAAGTCTTTTGACTGTAAATTCCAGTGGTACTAAGTGATGGTACCAATGTGGTGGTATGCTTGGCAATTGAAGAAGACAGTGCCATACTGAAGCAGTGCAAATAGTCTCTGATACTTCAGTTTGCACAGTACATAGGGTCCGACTGGGGAGGTACCAATGACAGAGCTGTGCTCAGTGGGATCACTCTGGAGGAGATGTTTATCATTACTCTCCTTGACCCTGGTAGATGGTACCAGAGTTCTGTCAGAATAATGTTTCTCCTTAGAATGCTCAGATTTTCTGGTCCTGCCTATACCAGAGAGGAATCTTTTGCCTGTATGGTACCAAGCCAAGAGGTTGAGGCTTCTGATACCATAGGCTTAGCAGGGGAGCAAGATCTTTTGAGAGCAGAGTCCTTATGATTGGTGTCAGAACGCCTCTTCTTTGGAGCCTTCACTGAGGTCTCAAGAGTCTTCCCTTTCTCAGGAGAGATTTGCCCCACGGTCGAAGGGGTTCTGGATCTTCCCGGAGATAGATGTCCAAGGGGGTCTGAAGTGTGTCGAAGAGAGCACTCCATCAACAGCAGCCTCAATTTGAGTTCATAGTTCTGCCTTTCCCTGGATTTAAGGGGTAAGCAAAAATTACACTTCTGGGAGATAGGTGCCTCTGCCAGGCAGTGGACACATTGAGAGTGGCCATCACTAACTGAGGTAGCTTCCCTGCAAGAGACGTAATGTTTGAATCCTTGAAAGCCAGGCATGCACTGCCAGAGAGGGGAGGGAAAGAGAGAGGAACAAAATTAATCCTTTCACTATTTATCTAATTACTATATATCTATAGAATACTAAATTATAAACAAAAAGTTAGCCTAGTCACACTAAAAGGAGACACTCTAGGGCTCCAGTTCAGACTGAGATGGTTTAGAAGGAATTTGGGGTGTTTTACCTTTGCAGCGCTATATAGCCTTGCTGCTTGGCACGAGGATATACAGGATGCATGGCAGGCCAAAAAGACACTGCTAACAGAAAATCTCTGCTCAAGGACTTGAGAGGCTTGTATGCATCTGAAGTGGAGCGCTCATAGGGAGACTACTCAAAGAAGAATTTCAGCTTTATTTATTTATTTTTTAAACAAGTTTCATAGTTGCAGAAGAAAACTTGGAAATAAAAGTGATTCTAAATACTCAAAAACATAAAACTGCACATTCTTATTTTTTTTAATTTCCAGGTTTTAAACTCAAAAGCATCATTTTCAAAGCCCTGGAGCATGATTTTTGGGTTCTTGGAGCTGGCAGTTTACAAACCAGCTGTCATTACAATTAAAAAAATCAGGCATCACCAATGTGTTTGACTTGGTTATTTTATACTGCATTGTAGAGATGAGATATAAAACAGAATCCCTGAGCACTGGTCACTGAATATTCCGTAGCACTTTCAGAGAGAGTAGGAACATTAACCTTGTGATCCTGGTCAAATTCCAATTCAGATAATTACATCCTCATGCTGGAATCCTGCAATTCCTTTTTCAAATTGTTGTGTAGTGTTGCTGTATGCTTTCACAATACTACTGAATGTTCCACAACACATTGCCTGCATTTTTCTACCCTTTACTTATTTCACAAACATTTTGTAAGGCTTAATGAATATAAACTGCTTTGAAAATCTCAGATAAAGGCAATTTTGAAGTCAGTTGTTGCTAATAAATAACCACATCAAAATTTCTCTGGCTAGTCCTCTTCTATCTAGCCTATGCTAGTGCTGATTGCACAAAACTACCATCCCTCCAAGGTTATTCTATTGTTAACATCCCGAGGACAAATAGAAGTGTCTCACCTTTATTTATAATATTACTGGCGTGAATGTCACCCTCTCGCTAGCTTTGATCATTTTAAAATGTGCAATCTTAACACTACAAATCAATAATAAAAAAGAAATTCACAGACTTCCTAACAGGCTTAACATTAGAACTAATATTGTATAACTGGAAATCAATGGCTTCAGTTAATAGGAATATATGGCTTCATTTTGTAGGCACAACCTTTACATTTGAAAGTTCCATAACATATGGGATCCCACTGGTGCAACAATTACGCTGTGCCCGAAAGACATCATTAGTTTAAAATTTTAAAGTACTATTTTGTTATAATAAACTATCTTATGCTAGTTAAATGTTAGCTCTCAGTTTCTTCAGGGATCGCCGCATCCTTCTTGAGTTTAACATGGGGTTGTCATCCTGTCAAACATCTCTGTGGACTGCAGATTCCTCTACAGCTGAGAGACTCGGGTGATCGATAGAACACACCTGAAACATTTCGAATGCCAGCACCAGCACTTTCTTCGGAAAATCCTCAACATAAAGCGGGAGGATCATCGCACTAATGTCAGGGGCCTCACAGAAGCCAACAACTTCAGTGTTGAGGCACTGATTATCCAGCACCGGCTGAGGTGGAGTAGGCACTGTGCACGCATGCCTGATCTATGCTTACTAAAACAACTGCTGGATGCCCAACTCAAAGGCGAAAGGAAATGGAGAAGTCAAAAGAAATGCTTTAAAAACATTGTCAGGATAAACATCAAGAGATGTGACACCAACACCACACACTGGGTGACAGCAGCCCCGAACAGGGTTAACTGGCAAAGACATGTCAGAGAGGGACATCCAATCTGAGGAAAATCGCCTTGCCCTGGTTGCAGAAAAATGCCAGAAAAGAAGGGAAAGACAACTGTCATACAGCAATCGTGGCCCAACCCTGTCTGCCAACACCACCTGCAATGTCTGCCAGTGAGCCTGTGGCTCAAGGATCAGACTCTTCAGTCACCAAAGGACCCGTAAAAAATAAAATCTGTGAAAGAGATCATACTCGACCACAAGGAATCCCCGATGATAGACTGAAGATGCACACAGTGCTCCTCCTTTGAATCCCCTAACACTATACTGATCTTGTAGTCTCTTTGTGTTGCTAAATAGCTTTTCATGTGTGTCTTAATTTTCAATATACAAATAAAAAAAATTGGGCCCAGTTTGGGTCTACTCTTGCAGGAAAGTTGTAATGTGGTGGGGGCTAAAAGGGTGGGCTCCACAAAGGTGTTTAGGCATCTGAAGGTAGTTAATCTAGAGTTTAGGTACCTATGTCCCAATTTTGGCTCCCCTGTGATCTAAAAAAAACTTCTGACAAACCCTGTAGGGTCCTAAATTAATTCAGTGCCTACATGTTTGTAGTAAAATGTGCCTGGGCACCTATATTTCTGACTTTAATCATGTACACTGCAGAATCACTCTAAGTGCTCAAGCACCTGTCTCTTGCCTAAGCCCCAGAGCAATTCACAAACCAGAGAAGAGAGGCATTTGAGCACCTAAGTTGCATGCGGGGCCCAATCCTGAAGGCAACTGCTTAGCATGCCTGAGAGGCCCAATCCACTAGTCGTGCTAAGCGCTCGCCTACTGGATTGGGACCCTCAGGAAAGTTCACACAAAACACCTGAAGGGGGGAGGGGAACGAGGAGCTCCCTTGTAACCTTTAGCCCAATGCTTAGGGTTCTCACACAGGATGTGGGAGATGGCCCTTTGGATGGCCCTTGCTACCGTTATCCATGCTTTTATTACTTCAAGATTACACTACTGCAATGCACTCTACACAGGGCTTCACCTTAAAACCTTTCAGAGATTGATGCTGGTGGAGATGTAGCAGTTTGCTTACTGAACTGGATCTCTCACTGGAAGGACTGGATACTAGCGCTTTGGTCAGTAAAGTCAGATCTTCATTATTAATAAGGGGGGTAGGGGCCGGGGTCTCATTAAGAGGTCTGGAGCTTGCTCTGATATGGCCCCAATTTGATAACCTTCTAGGCACACTGAAAAGCCATCTGTTTGACAGGGTTTGGGGTAGGTTGAGTGTATTTTCAAAGCTAATACATGTGGTAGGAGTGGAAAGGAGGTGTTTTGTTCTTGGCTGGCTGGCAGGAAATGTTGAGCTGCCTGAGTTGAGTCATTTGTCCCTCACAGACTGTTTGCTTTTTTAATGCTACGGGGGTATTATGGTATGACATTGAATTGTCAAGCACCTCAAGCCTTTGTATTTAAATCTAAATAGATAAAAGGGAGGAAATCAGTACAAGGTGTGATGGTACCTTACTCATGCTAGTACCCTTATTACCTCCAGTAGGAATGCTCATTTGAACAGGGTGAGCAGGGTAAGGCCAAAAGTGAGGCTTACATGTGCATCCTTCCTTTCAGGATATCGGAGCTAAAAGCACTGCAGAGTTTTAGTTGTTTCTCACGTGAGTAGAGAGGATTCCATGTCCTTTGATCATATCTAGCTTTTAGCTGCTTCTATCCTTTTGGCCAGCATCCACACCCATTTCACAAAATTACTGCAAGGTCAAAGAGACCAGCTGACGTAAAAGTGGAACACTTTCTAAAAGAGAGATGAAAGAGGTACATAGGTAACCAGGACACATGATTCAGCAGGCTCACAACAGAATATTGTAGGGTCCTGTTTAAGCTTATACCACTTGTGGGGTGGGTTTTTGTTTGTTTTGTTTTGTTTGTTTGTTTGTTTGTTTTTTTGGTAATTCTAATGCACTGGAGTCCCTATATGTAAAAAAATATTTACATGCTCAGGTTTATTGAACTCACTCATGCCTGCCTGCAAGAAAGGCTTCAGGATGGCTCTACAGATTTTGGATGCCAAAGCATGAGTGTATATTTTCCCTCTAGCATCTGGGGATTCAGCTTAAATTAAGTAAAACTGCAATTTGCTTTGATGCAGAGATCTCTAACCACTTATAGGCTATACCCAGCTCCCTTGCTGTTAGACCATGAGTGCTTCCCTGGCCCACACTTATTTCCCTCAAGAGGGAACTGCTTTTAACCAAGCCCATACTGCCTTTCAGCACACTAACCTACATTTTCCCTAAGCTCTTTAAAGCAGGCTCTGTTCTGAGCCTTCAAAACTCGAAGCATCCCACATACATTCCCTGCTTACACATTTGCCTTAGTCAGAAGCTGCAAGTGTTCTCACACCACAAGAGCCAAGCAAATCCCCACTTTCACCAGATTTCACCTGGTGCATCCAAGTACAATCCCTTAGGACAATCATCAGGCTGTGTTAATTATGGCAATCAGCCTACCCATTCTGACCTAATTAAAACTAATTAGCTTTCCCTTTTATTTCCGAACCTCCTCTCCCTAGTGAGATTTTAACTTATAAGGTTGTTTTTTTTTTTTAAGTAGTAAAACTTCTCTAATAACTTTGCATTTCAGCCACCACACCCTTGACATTATGGGCTTGATTCTATCAGGTGGTGGTGCTCATCACCTCACAGAATTGCGTCTTAAAGGAGCCAAGGTAGTGTTGCCCAGATGTTTTAAAGTATGTAGGTGCTCGAGGATGTAGTTAGGTGTTTAGTGGGATTGTCAAAGCACCTAGGCCCAGATCGACAAAGGGACATTGTGATGCTGAGCATTGTGGTGTCTAACTTTTGGGTACCTATTAAAATCACAGGAACAACACTGTGATCCACAAAGACTGAGTTAGGTGCCTAGGTTCCTAGACAATGAAGGGGGAGTGAGGGACCTTAGGTTGCTCTCCACAAAACCAGCACACCAGGCCACTCTTTGCCTAAGCTAGCCAATGGGAGATGTTAACCAGAGGGGTGAGTCCAATGTCCTGCCCTTTGTTTTGGAGATAGATACCTAAGTCCAGGCTGTGGGCAGATGATTTTTCTACTTATAGTCCACAAACCAGGGGAAGATAGGTGTTCATCTGCCTAAAATAATGTGAGGGGCCTAAAACAAAATAGGGGTGGAGGGGTGGAGAAGAAGAAAAGAAGCTCACTTATAACCCTGTGCCTATTGGAGTGGGTGCTCACCAGATGTAGGAGATCCCCAGTTCACACAATCCCCTACTCATCTAACTCCCTCTGAAATAAATCAGACTTAAGTATCTGCGTGGTTTTGAAAAATCATGCTAGCAGGCTCCATCTCTAGGTGTCTAAATACATTTAAATGCCTGGCCGTGTATCCCTCTCAACCTCCTTTTTCCTTCTGAGATGTTGATAAAAGCTAGGCCTCTCTAACAAGGAAAGGAAGCATGTCACAGAGTGTAACTGTTTTCAGTTATACCACTTTAAGTAACAACTCCTCCAATTTCTGTACCCTGTCGCCACTTTGTTTCATGTTTTTATTTCAATAATGTCAATATCTCTAAGTAATTAAATTAAAAAAATAAATTTAAGAAAGAAAGAAAGAAAGAAAGAAAGAAAGAAAGAAAGAAAGAAAGAAAGAAGCACTACAGTATTTTGTAACTTTATTGCTTTATGCATAGTTTGTCCCTGTAGGAGAAATGTATAATCATCTGCAACTTAGAGTGAAATACAACAAAAGAACCATGGCACCTTATGGACTATCAGACATATTGGAGCCTGAGCTTTCATGGGTGAATACCCACTCATGCTCCAATACATCTGTTAGTCTGGATCTGTAAAAGCAGCAAAGAGTCCTGTGGCACCTTATAGACTAACATGGCTACCCCTCTGATACTTCACAAAGGTACCATGATAATCTGTTTTCAAAGTCTATTTTTGTTGTTTTCTTTCCTGTTATACTGCAGCCAATGCCAAAATACATGTGAGCTGCGCATAATCACTTATGAATAGTAGACATCACTTATCTGAATGAAATACTGTTGTAGCTTTACTAAGAATCTCCAAATGATTCTTCCTAATATGGCCCTTTGGGATCTTCTTGAAATCTATTCTTGGTCCATGCAAATTTTGTTCTGAAGTTTCTGTATCTGATTTTTGTTTTTATATTGTTTTTACAGTTGTGCCAAGAACTGCATGTAATATATTTTCAATTTCTCTATAACTAACTAAGGTCATTACAGTATACCATTTGCAATCTACTTTATATAACAAGAGATAAGTGTCTCTGATCATTCACTACACAGTGCTCATGCTATGCATGTGAGAAATATGAGGCTACAGAAAGCTCTATATTTCTGGTGGCCCTAGACAGTTAACACCCATTTCTAGCACACATCTACCTCACCACCTACCTGATGGTTGACCTTTTCTCATTTTAAAAGATAAACAGGACCCACTCCTGTGAGGTCTCCTAAGTGATAAGCATCCCAGTCCAACACCATTTAAAAAATTACATTTATTTCCCTTGGAAATAGATGCTTCCTGCCCCACCGACTTTGATGCAAAATCTCACCCCATCTTCCAGCTCTCAAACTGAACTAGTCTGTGGTCCTGATTCAAGCCCATTAAAGTCAATGGAGGTCTTCCCAGTGATCTCAGTGGTCTCAGATTCAGGCCCTATTTGCAGAATTCTACTTGAAGCTCCTGTACAACTTCCAATCTTAGGACCAGACTTGTTTCTACGGTTTCCTTGGCTTTGTTTTTCCACAGACTCATAAATAACAAACTCTCTCCTTGTCAGAGACATGTAACCCATTCAGTGCCCCTTATGAGAGAAAACATTCTGTTGACTTCAACGGGAGGTTTCAGTTAAACGACAATTGCCTTAATGGGATTTTTTTTTCTTCAATACAGTGAATTCTGGATTAAGTCTTTAATAAGACAAGCTAAAATTTAGAATAAATTTTTACAGCTGTGTTGTAAGCAGCAAACAGTAAACTGGTTTCAAACATGAATGCAATAGAACTTCATTATTTCACAATAAGCAGTAAAGCGCATTAAGTACTTTAACTGTATTTAGTGGGTAGGTAATTTGTCTTTAGAATATGGATTGAAGTAATGTAGATATACTTTTAGACTACTCCTACATCTTACAACTGTCTAAATTAACTATCATTTGAAGAACAGGACTTGTTCAATATGCAGCTGGGCCAAAAAACCAAACAAGATACGAGGTTGCGTAAAGAATGGGCTGGTGAATAATACAGAGATTATAATGCCTTCATATGAATCAGTGGTGTGTTATCTAGAATATTGGTCCCCACCTGAGTAAGGATATTGCAGAACTAACGTTGCGGGGTCAGAGAAGGATGACGAGAATGATCAAAAGCATGGAAAATTCTCCTATAAAAAGAGATTGAAAAGATTGGATTGTTTACTTTAGAAAGAAGTTGAATAACAGGGGACATGAGAAAAGTATATGAAATAATGGATATTCTAGGAAATGTAAACTGGGAACATCTGTTCTCATTGTCTGCTAGGAACAAGAGGACATTTTATAAAAATAAAAGCTGGCAAATTTAAAACTAAAGAAAGAAAATTACATTTTCACACAACATGTAACTAAATAAGAATGATCTCACAGGAACTCATTGAGGCCAAGACTATACAGGATTCAATACTGGGCAGTTTTATGGATATGAAGAATAGCCAGAGTTGTCATAATTAATGGTAAGTGTTCTGACAGGGTTATTAAATCTCATGGTCGGGGCTCAAGACAACCTCTAACTACTAAGGGTCAGGGCAAGACCTAGCGTGTGGGACAGATAATTCCACGTCTGTCTATTGTGGGGTTCTTGCACCTTCCACTGAAGCATCTGGTACTGTCCCTCTTAGAGAAAGGCACCTGGACCTGAGGTCTGAGCTGTTCCTATGTTCCTTATGAAGGCTCAGACATACATTTTCAGTGTACATGGCAGGAGTTATAACAACAGCATTGTGTTAAATGAGGCCTCACTATGTTGCTCAAATAGCTTGCTGCTCTCTCTCTCTGCTTTTAAACCTTTGCTGAGACACTTTGCTATGAGCAGATTATTATCAATGTCACAAAGTAAGGTTCCCTGGAATATAATGGCATGTCTGACTGCAGCTGGGAGCAAGCCTCCCACCCACGGTAGACAGACTTGTGAGGCTTAAGCTAGCATGTTAAAAATAGTTCTGTGAATTCTGCGGTGCAGATTCTTTAGTCCTTAATCAATTTTAATTTCATTGTGTCAAGTATCAGAGGGGTAGCCGTGTTAGTCTGGATCTGTAAAAGCAGCAAAGAATCCTGTGGCACCTTATAGACGAACAGACGTTTTGGAGCATTAGCTTTTGTGGGTGAATACCCACGTTCTCAGATGCATGTAGTGGAAATTTCCAGGGACAGGTATATATATGCTAACAAGCAAGCTAGAGATAACGAGGTCAGTTCAATCAGGGAGGATGAGGCCCTGTTCTAGCAGTTGAGGTGTGAAAACCAAGAGAGGAGAAACTGGTTCTGTGGTTGGCAAGCCATTCACAGTCTTTGTTCAATCCTGAGCTGATGGTGTCAAATTTGCAGATGAACTGAAGCTCAGCAGTTTCTCTTTGAAGTCTGGTCCTGAAGTTTTTTTGCTGCAGGATGGCCACCTTAAGGTCTGCTACAGTGAGGCCAGGGAGGTTGAAGTGCTCTCCTACAGGTTTTTGTATATTGCCATTCCTAATGTCTGATTTGTGTCCATTTATCCTTTTCCGTAGAGACTGTCCAGTTTGGCCGATGTACATAGCAGAGGGGCATTGCTGGCATATGATGGCATATATTACATTGGTGGATGTGCAGGTGAATGAACCAGTGATGGTGTGGCTGATCTGGTTAGGTCCTGTGATGGTGTCACTGGTGTAGATATGTGGGCAGAGTTGGCATCGAGGTTTGTTGCATGGATTGGTTCCTGAGCTAGAGTTATTATGGTGCGGTGTGCAGTTACTGGTGAGAATATGTTTCAGGTTGGCAGGTTGTCTGTGGGCAAGGACTGGCCTGCCACCCAAGGCCTGTGAAAGTGTGGGATCATTGTCCAGGATGGGTTGTAGATCCTTGATGATGCCTTAGAGGGGTTTTAGCTGGGGGCTGTATGTGATGGCCAGTGGAGTCCAAGAAAGAAACCAACAGGACTCCACTGGCCATCACATACAGTCATGGGCCCTGTAATTAGGTCAACTCAGTGTCAGTGTAGACACTGTGTTGCTTACATTGACTGTTACTAGCTTTGAGGAACCATCCCACAATGCCCCACACTGACAATACAATTGGTACAAGCGCTCCTGGTGAGGACATGCATCACCAACACAAGGAGCCAACTATGTATACACAAGCGATTTAATAACTGTGGTGGCTGTATGCCAACATAAGTGAGGTCAACATAATTTTGGAGTGTAAACATCACCTTAGTAAACTGCAGCACGAGGTCCACAGTTTTCACAACTGTGAAGTGCATTTTAATTATGTGTGGTAGATTATTATAACAAAAAACGAACAAGTTTTTTTTTTACGACAAAAGCCCCTTTTTACTGCTAATTAATTAAACCATGTTGTTGTTTTTTTTTAAATCTTGATACGTTAAGCTTCCTTTCTCTGTGGATTCTTATTCTTGTTTTTATTCTTACCCTTTAACATCATCTGTCTTGTCTCTTGTTTTTGGTTGAGTACTACAAAATGATCTTTCACTCTATTACTAGCCTTTGCAGACCATTATCCTCCCCCAGAGGAAACTCTGTATCTAATGTTTCTCTCTGGAATGCTACAATGCTTCTAACCTTTGCCTTACTTCTATAAAGCAATGCACCCTGGCAGACTCTAGCTGTCTCCTATCTCTCTGATCCATACAAAGGTGTCAGAATGTCCCAGGGAACCATTAATCAACAGACCTACTCTGACATCAGCTCCTTAGAAGCTTTCCCTGCACCCACAGTGCATTTAGTGCAGTGCAAACAATGCAAGGCCATCTTTCATACATCATCTAACCTGATTGATGACAATATTGAGAATTAAACATTTATGTCTTAGAGGCCTGGAAAAGTATTGAAATACATATTTTAAATTTACATGGGAGGAACAACTTCATTGTTGGCAAGAGACTTTTCATAACATTTTGGGGAAGGGTATTGGGCTGCTCTAAATGTCACATTGATTTACTCAGACACATTTTATTTTAAAACGCACATTTATAGAGGAAAAATTGAAAGAGGATAAAAAACATAGGAAATGGGAAAACAGAAACAAGAAAATAAAAGAGGAATAATCTGTCCCCCTGCCTGTCCATATGTCTATTCAGATTGTAAGACCTTTCAGAGCAGGGACCTGTCATGCTTCATGCCTGTAAAAATACCTTTCATACCTTTAGTGAACTCACACAGAAAAATGATAAAAGGCAAAACCATCATATCACCTGTGGGCGAATACTTTTTACAGAATGATCACTCCATATCTAACCTCTCAATGTTCATCCTCAAAGGAAACCTGCACCACATCTTCAAAAGACGAACTCGGGACCTTACATTCATAACTTTGCTAGACACTAAAAATTATAGTCTTAATAAAGACACTGCATTTATAACCTAGCAACCTGCTAACCACCCCTCTCTGGCTTATGACTGGAGAAATGTTAACTTCACCTTGAATGGTGTCTTAGATTATACATTACCTTTTTATGCTAAACACTGTGTTCCCCTTATAGTCCATTGTGAAGCTCAGAAGGCTTGTCTACACTTAAAATGCTATAGTGATATAATTGAGCCACTGTCACAGTGTTGCTGTAGTGTTTCAGTGTAGATTCTAGCTACGCAGATGGGAGAAGTGCTCCCATCCATGTAGGTAATCCACCTCCCCGATAGGCGGTAGCAAGGTTAAGAATTCTTCTGATAACCTAGTGCTGTCTACATAGTTTGCTTAACAATGTTGCTCAGGGGTGTGGATTTTTCACACCACTAACCACTATAGTTCAACCAACCTAATTTTCTAATGTAGACCAAGCCTGACTATCTTTCCCAGATCTGAAGATGAGCTCTGTATAGCTCAAAAGCTTGTCTCTTTCACCCACAGAAGTTGGTCCAATCAAAGATATTACTTCACCCCCCTTGTCAGTCACACCTAAAGCAGGCACTATATCCATAATAGTAATTAATAATTTACAGCTGCCATGTCATCTAGGGGTATGATCTCATTGGAACCCACTAAAAAGCTAAGTAATCATTTGGCTCAATTAATATGCAGACTTATTGGTACAACATAAACCTAAGTGCTGAAGACAGTGCTATTTGCAAGTCAGTCCAATCCTCAGGGACAATATGCTGTTATAGGTGCTGTGTGTTGAATGGATGATATATAAATCCTAGCTCATTAAAGAACCAATGTTTCTTTTCACAATATAAGGGATGTTTGACTAATGTGAGCACTTCAGTCTGGGGAACTGCATTTTCTTCACCTAAATATTGCAATCAGTCACAACCAGACAGAATATTATTCTTCACTTCCTTTCCTTAACTGTTGTGAAGTGGTTGTAGTGTGATGTTAAAACAGCTGAGGTATTCCACGCCAGAGGTGGCAGCATTTCAGTGACAGAAGGTTAAGTGATACCTGTCCTAGATATTAGGCCAAATACTGCAAATCGTTTCTAGTAGAGCTCCAAGAAAGATCTTTCTGCTCGAGTAACTGTGAAGTGCTTGGGGCTCATTAGGGTTTTGGTTTTGGTTTTTGTTTTTTAATAATGAAGCTGCTAGGTTTTCAGGAATGAGTCAGTTTATCACGAATTTCTTTTCCTGGACAGACTGATTTTTCTAATTCATACTGTATTGGGAAAGCCTTTGCTCTTCAGCTAGAAATACAAAGTATTTTGGCCATATGACCTACAAAAGCCAAACAAAGACAGAGAAAAGGAATAGTGTTAAATATGTCAAATTCTCCCCTGTGCAGTAGGACATCACAAAGCTTATGCAGCACATAAATCATACTGAAGTCTAGTTTGTATGTTGCATAGGTCCTGTGCTGACTCTCTGAAGGGCTAATTTCAATCAATATGAGCAAGTGTTTTTCTCTAGACATCTGTGAAATATCAAGCATGTAAATTAACTTTCTCCCCAGCCAGATTTAACTTTCTCATCCACACTTCCTTCATTCACTACCCATAATCTAGTTAATATTAAGAATATTAAGTATTTTTTTCAGTTCTGAACAACTTCTTCAATACACAATGCATTAAGACAACCCCCCCTTCCATCTGCATCTTGTTTCTTCCAACATTGTATGCACATTGCTTTGACATATGAAGGCCCAGAGCATGTATATTTTAGAAGACAAATAGCTAATCTGGCACCAATACAATAAGTTGTGAGTTCAGTACCTTTTAAGAAACTGCAACTGGAAGAACCAGCATAGATTGTGATGAATATAATAGAATATTATCTCTATTTCCTACTTTGGGGAGCTCAAATTTCAATTCCAGTGGTGTACTGTTTTTGAATACAGACAGATTAGATAGCTAGAAAGATAAATACAAGCATACACAGTCTTATCTTCCTAGGAAGATAACAATTTGCATTTATATTTTGCCTTTTACCTAAGCATCTCAAAACACCAAAACATGAATTACAATAAGCTTCTAATACCCTTGTTTTATGACCCTGTTTTGCTGAGGACCTGAGCAACCAGCATTCTTATTGGCTTCTACCAGGAGTAGAACTAGTTGGAAATCTTCTCATAAAAAGGTTTTTTGTGATTTTTTTTTTTTGGTTGGAAAAATGCTGATATTTTAAAAAGATTTCTAAGGTGCAGGATGGAGTTTCTATTCAGAGAGAGAGAGAGAGACCGATTTCAGAGTGGTAGCCGTGTTAGTCTGTGGCACCTTATCATCAGATGAATGAAGTGGAAAATACAGTAGGCAGGTATATATACAAAGTACATGAAAAGATGGGAGTTGCCTTACCAAGGGGTGGGGTGGGGTCAGTGCTAATAAAGTGGAAGTGGGCTATTCTCAACAGGAGGAAAAATCACTTTTGTAGTGGTAATGAGGCCAATGAAATCAGGGTGGCCCATTTCAAACAGTTGACATGAAGATGTGAGTAACAGTAGGAGGAAATTAGCCTAGGGAAATTAGTTTTTGTAGTGATCCATCCACTCCCAGTCTTTATCAGGCCTAATTTGATGGTGTACAGTTTGCAAATTAATTCCAATTCTGCAGTTTCTCATTGGAGTCTGTTTTTGAAGTTTTTTTGTTGCCACTTATAAGTCTGTTATAACAAAAACACTAGCTCAGGAATCTATCCCTGCAACAAACCCTGTTGCCAGCTCTGTCCACTTATCTATTCAAGGGACACCATCATAGGACCTAATCACATCAGCCACACCATCAGCGGCTCATTCACCTGCATATCTACCAATGTGATATATGCCAGCCAGGGCCGCGCAGAATGGGGGGCAAGTGGGGCAATTTGCCCCAGGTCCCGGGCTCTGCAGGGGCCCCCATGAAACTTTTTCAGGGCCCCTGGATAGGGGTCCTTCACTCGCTCCGAGGGCCTCGGAAAACTCTCCAGAAGGACCCCTTGCCACTGAATTGCTGCCGAAGACCTGGCACTTTGGCAACAGGTCCTGCTTCAGCAGTAACTCAGCGGCAGGAGGGCCCTGCCACGGGTCTTCGGGGAACTTCAGCAGGGGGTCCCTGAGCGGAAGGACCCCCCACCGCTGAATTACCTCCAAAGCGAGGGCCTCTTGCCTCTGAAGGCCCCGGGCCCCCTGAATCCTCTGGGCGGCCCTGATGCCATCATGTGCCAGCAATGACCCCCTGCCATGTACATTGGCCAAACCAGACAGTCCATATGTAAAAGAATAAATGGACACAAATCAGACATCAATAATTATAAAATTCAAAAACCAGTTGGAGAACACTTCAGTCTTCCTGGACACTTAATAACAGACTTAAATGGCAAATCAGGGGGATTTGGTGGCAGGTTTTATAAAAAGGAATGCAGCAGTTACCTTTTGCTGACTGCATCCTGTGCCTATTCTGTGAAATTCAATGCAAGCCATCATATTGCCATGACTTTTCTGTTAAAAAAAGAAAAAAAAAAACCCTGTGATTTTCATAGGGCCTTAATGATAGCCAATTGCCAGGGTTATTAGCCTAACATGTTTCTGAACTCCTCTCCCAGGCTTGATTCTGATCTCACGCCGCCATAACCCTCTAAAGACTACATAGCTACAATGGTGGAAAAAGCAGTAAAGTACAACCAGAATAAGGAATTTTGGATCTTAAATGGTACTAAAAGCCCAAGATAGGGCCTATGAAAATTAAAAACAAACAAACAAACAAAAATCCCAAATAACCGCATAAATGGTTGGCAAAATTCCACAGGGTTTGGAAAAAATTGCCAGTAGATTTTGGCCAACATTTTTCTGAAGATTTCTATTGTTCTGTAGTTGTTGATTTTAAATTGGATTTACACAATTCCTTTATCTTTTTCAGTATGGATGAGCCATGAGAACTATCTTGGAAAATAACAAATATGCACCAAGTTTCCATGACTTTATTTGCAGAATTCTACTTACAGGAAAAAACAACAACAGAAAATCCATATCAAAACCTATTGCAGCAGCACATGTGTTATAAGGTTTTCCCTGAGTTCCTTTACTTTCAACCTTGTCCTGTTTGTGGCTTGTCAGTTGAAATCATTCAGCTTGACTAAAAACACTAACACAACCAAGATTTTTTTCTTCATCAAAAGAAAGTGCTTAAACAGTCCTCAGTAGATGTACAAATCTGATAACATTTCTCCTCAAATTACATTCTCTGAGCATTTCCCTTTTCTTTAATTGCACTACTTCTTTTTATTGCATTGACATTCTCCATCAGTTTTTAAATGCTGCAGCTGTTTTATCCCTCAGTTTGGTTGCGGGGGGGTTCCTAGTGAACTATTAACTTGCCTCTTCAGTCTTCTAGAAAATGCTTATGATTGGAAAACTTTATGAAACAGCATCAAACTGGAAGAAAATTGGTACCAGGAGGAAGTAATATCTATGCTGTATTCACAGAGAAATCTGTCACTGTGTGCTAACAGCGTAATTAGCTGGTTAAATATAATATAAACAGATTTCTTTCAAAAATGTACCATTTTAGTAGTATAGAGCATTATCTTTAGCTGGCGTAAATCTGCATAGCTCTGCTGGTTTCAGAGGTACTGCATTTACATCATCTGAGGCTCTGACTCCTACAATGTTTTGCAGATGCTTTAGTTGAAAAAATCTTTATTGTTTGGAGCCAAGAAAGAAGGCTACAAAAAAAAAATTGAGAAACTTCAAATTGGTTATGACTATAGCTTTTATTTAGATCCTTCATAATGAAACATTAGAGATTACTAACTTTTCATCTCCTTGGATTTAGCTAATTCCCACCCCCACCCCATCATTCTGACCCAGGGGCCATTTAAGAAAAATTGTGGAGGGGCAAAGCTGTGTCATCATATAAAACATTATATGTGAGATTATAGCCTGAATAAAGTCTGAGAGGCGTGGCGGGGAATGGGGGGAGGAGTGGAAGACATAATGGAGCATATAGACCTATGAAAAGTCGGCGGTGGGGGGAAATTAAGGTTGCAAAGGCAGCTATCCCTCCTTGCCCCAAAATAAATTATGCTCTGCTCCCCACAAAAAAGATTCTCTCATCCATATAAATACACTGTATTAGCAAAAATAAATCCTTAATCAGTTATCAATAGCAAAAAATGAATCAGACCTTAAATATGTGATAAAAAATAAAAGTACACGGAATCTAAGAATATTCAGAAACTCAGCTTCATTTAAAAGATTCTCTTAATGTAGGATTTCTGTTAAAAAGGACTAAAATATTACTGGCTCCTTTAAATTGTTCCTTTTCCCTAAAGCTCCTTATAAATAATATGTAATTTTAAAATAAAATATTCCTCAGTCAAAATACTCCATTTTTGAAAATGCACCTAACATGAATGAAAGAAAGGGATTTAAATAGTGCAAGATAAGTAGTGCAGGTTCCTAATAGAACTTTCAGGATTCTCCTAGGTAATGAGAAGCAGATTATCTCAGTGTTCTCATGGCTTTTCCGAAAGCGTTGCAGTGTATTCTGGCTACAGCATTTTAAACTTCAGAGTCTTCAAAGAGCTTATTTTGATTGTTACTTGAGTCTTTAATATTCCTGTTAATTGCCTGTACTTTATGCTAATAAGAACTGCTTTTAGACATCATATTTTTCAATTAAGCTTTAATTTACAAAATGAATAAATTATTATGGTATACTGTGAAGCTCCAAAGGTGACTGGATATGCTGGATCAGAAAACTGTATCATGATTAATTGTTTTATTGAATACTCACCTTTCTGTTATAGATGTTAAATACTGAACGCTGGAGGTGAACGATGGGTCAGGTCATGGAAAACTGCTGAAAGCAGGGGTTTTTTTCCTTGAGCTAATGCATTCCAATAAATTACGATGAGAATGTTAGAGTATTCCAAGCTGCTATTCCCCGACTGTTAAATCAGTGATAAAGTTCCTGTTCTTTATATAATGTCATCAATGATTCATTAACTCTGCAAAGAAAGGACAAATGGAAAGAAAAAAAGAGATGGATAAAGACTGGTCACTTTCTGCAAAAAAATTTAGTCTAAAATTCAAGTGATATGATTTTCTTAAATGTATTTTCAAGCCTGACAAAATATACGGTATACACATATGTCTGAGGACAAGAGAACTTAAATAGCAACATTTTTCAGGATGGAAAACCTCTTAGTATGATTTTAAAAATGCAAGAACTATTATTGATTGTAGAAAGCCCTGTCTTTTCCATTACAGCACTTTCTCTTATGTGTCTAATCATTTCAAGATACAGATGACTTTGTGTGAGGGCTTCCTGTTTAAAATGCTCTATCAAACCAAGGACTATCTTAAGGGGAGGATTTTCACATTTCACTGGCCCAAATTAATAAATTAAATAAACTGCTCTGACATGTAAACTGTTAGATTTTTTTTTTAAGAGTAAAGTATTAATAGTGAGGGGTTCAGAGCAATGGATGAAGCAACCACCATGAACGTATTATTACAGCTTGAGTTTCTAACAACATTGCAAGATCAGAAGTGACCTCCATCAGAGCAACCTTCCCAGAAAGAATAAGAAGGAATGGGAGAAAAATATTTTTTGTATGATCTCATCCTATTAGGCTACTGCTGCCTGACATTAGAGCACTAGTACACTGAAATTATTGCAATAGCTGAAGACATTTAGTAGAGTAAGGAATAATGATACAAAGTTTCATTTCTTGTTTTTTTAAAAATCCAAGACTTAATACTTTGCTCTCACTTTCGTATTGTTACTGATTATTTTTAATACTGTGGAAGGCCTAGAAACCCTAGTAAGGACCCTATTGTGGGAGTCATTGTATAAGCACAAAACAAAAAGACAATCTCTAAGCCAAAGAACTTGTTTGGTCTACAAAATGCAGCTAATGATGTGAGATAAACAAAAAAAAGTCTTGACTTGAAACGTGACCTCTTTCGCCGATGAATTTTGACTGTAGCTCAACCAGTTGGAGATGTGATCCCGAAGTTTTTAGTCAGGTAAACTTCCCTTGCCAGCAATCTTATTCAGCATGTATATGAGGCCTCTGGGAGCGTGAGTGAAGAAAAATGAGCTGTGGTGTCTTATGTGGGGGTGATGACGCATGACTGTGTCTCCATTTCATCCA
Source organism: Gopherus evgoodei (assembly GCF_007399415.2). Taxonomy (NCBI): domain Eukaryota; kingdom Metazoa; phylum Chordata; order Testudines; family Testudinidae; genus Gopherus; species Gopherus evgoodei. Next base: position 27,911,642 of record NC_044333.1, read on the forward strand.
CCCTGTCCAAAATGATCAATAGCTGGGTGAGATGGGGGCAATGATGAGAGTGAGCTGGCTGTGGCTCAATCCAGAGGAGACTTAGGAGATGGTGCTTGGGCGGTAAAAGCACTAGAAAGGCATGGCAAGAGTAATATCTACTGCTTAAGCTGAGATGGTTCATTCCATTTGTGGTCACAGTCTAGGGTTCTCATCAGACTCTCACTTCCCGTTAGAAGAGGAGGCAGCAGTAATATCCAGAACAGCATCCTTTCATCTATCAATGGCCAGGATGCTGTGGCCTATCTTATGACTTGCATTCTGAGAGGGCACCCCTTTGTCTAAGCCATAGTGCCAGAGTTCAGAACAGCAGATATGCTGTAACCACAGCCCAGGCTGGCACTGCTGGTAGGGCATTCTCTGTCAGGGACCTATAGTTTTGGAATTCACTCCATCTCTTCATTGTAAGCCGCCTCCAGGGCACATTGCAAAATTCTTTTTTTTTCACAGGCATTTGAAAATGAATTGGGAGATGAGAGATCATGAAGTTGACATATAGTTTATGGAGAGGAAGGACATATTAGCTTTTAATTTGTCTGCCTTGGTGGTTTAGTTCACATTGGATGATGTTCAGTTTGGCTGTGTTTTTTCTTGGTATGTTCTTTTAAGTTACATCAACAGTGCTTAGAGTGTACAGGCAAGTGCCCTTTTTAGTATGTCTTAATCTAAGTGAATGGAAATACATTGTTTAACGTATTGTCTTTCAAATGGCATTGCCAAATACATACTTGCACTGCTATAGCTATCTGATGAAAAAAACTGAACCAATCCATATTTTTAAACTAGGAAACAAGGAACAAGGGCTTCCTCCATATTTACAATGTGATTATGTTCACAAACCAGGAGTACAGAGGTTTCATTCCAGTACATGGGACAAATGGACTCTTTCACTTTCCATTCATTAGTAGTGGATGGTATACTGAAATTTAACAACAGATATTTCATTGATCTTTGAACTATTAATCTCTGTAGTTTTCTAGCACATCTATGCCTATATGGGAACCACATCTTCCCTTCCTTATAGGCTTCCTATCTAACTTCAACAACCATTCCATTATCTTCTAATAATTCTGAAAATCACCACTAGAATTCAGGCTTTTTTTAAACCAAGAAAGCATTAGTGGAATGTATCCACATACAGCCCACAACCAGAGAGAAGGGGGAGGATTCTATGCTGCAACTTGAGAGAGACAGCACAGAAGGTGGATCCCAGGGACACAGGGAGGGGAGTGGTGTTGAGAAAGGTGGCGATATACTACTTTTATGCTGTTCAAATTCTGGGATGCTGTACGGGATACTGTCATAAATTAGAAGATCACTGTTTGGCATATTCCAGTAGATTCTAGAACCTGAGGACTTAGAACCTCCAAAATTGTAGCCCCTCACAGCCTCAGATGCTCTCTCTCTCCCCTCCCTTCCGTTTCCTTGAAGCCAGCTGATGTTGTAGTGTGATTTCCATCAGCATCAGGATTAATATTGCCTGAAATTCTTCAGAATATCATGTGTACAATGGCGGGGCAGCAATATTCAGTTTAGTATATTCCTGATATTTTTGGCAGTTTGGTTAGAGTTAATGGACTAGAACCAAAAATAAACATGTTCTCTCCTAGATAGCAGTCCCTGCAAATTTGTATACAAATAACCAATCTCTTGAGGCTAGCACTAAGTGGGTTCTTATCCAAACCAACTTCTTAATTAGTTTTAATTTTCAGTAATAGGAAAAACTTAATACATAAATTCTTCTCCACAATATATTCTGATCAAAAGCTGGCAATTATACCTAGTCTTTTGTAGTGAATCCTTTGCGAAAACTGAAATACTTCCTGAAGTTCTAGGAGTTTTCCCATAGCCTCTTCCTATGTACTGTGCCTCTCACTCCTGGTGTCTTATAGCTATAAAGTCATAGTATCTGACAGCCTTCAGATTTATTTCTGTTATGCCTGTAGAGAGTTACTATTGGGAGCTCGGTTCTCAATGTGTACCTCTACATTATAAGATGCTGCTGCAAAGCAGCTATAGCTTGTTTAGTGAAAAGGTAACTTTTGGTCACATTAAGCTCAGTGTATTTGATAAAACTAATATATATAACTATTTTAATTATGTTACAAATTCAGAGGATATTTATAATTTAAGCAGAAGAGATATATATCCTGTTCCTACATCAGTGAATCCTGATGCAGGACAGAGGCTTGCAAGGGCACTTTCTGTGTCGGACTGAGAGGGAAGGAAACAGAAGAAACTTGGCAAGAAAAACAGGAAAAAGTTTTCAATAACTGTTCAACACTCAGGGTCACCTTCTGAGATAACTTGTGAATATAAATAAGATTATAAAGCATCCAAGGTTTTAGGTAAAGAGAGCAGTTGAGGATTCTAGACAGACTGAGGTCTAGTGTACCCAGGGAAAAAAATTCAGTATGAGTTAAGTTGTAAATTTAAATTGATAAAGTAATACCAGTATCTCTCTCTCTCTCTCTCACACACACACACACACACAGTGTAGACTCTTATTCTGCTATAACAGTGTTTCTCAAACTGGGGTCGCCACTTGTATAGGGAAAGCCCCTGGCGGGCCAGTTTGTTTACCTGCCCTATCTGCAGGTCTAGCCAATCGCGGCTCCTGCTGGCTGCGGTTCACTGCTCCAGGCCAATGGGAGCTGCTGGATGCAGCACAGGCTGGGGGACTTACTTGCCGCCGCTTCCAGCAGCTCCCATTAGCCTGCAGCGGTGAATTGCAGCCAGTGAAAGCCGTGATCGGATGGATCTGCAGACGGGACAGGTAAACAAACCGGCCCAGCCCGCCAGGGGCTTTTCCCACACAAACGGCAACCTCAGTTTGAGAAACACTGTTATAAAATGGTCTTTTTCCTTTTTTCATAGTTTATGCTGCTTGGGGGAGCTACCAAAAAGTGACACTAATACTGCAATAAGAGTGTGTCTACACAAAATTTAATAACTATACCTGTATAACTGGTAAACCCTTCCCATGTTGGCAAGGCCTATGCATGTCAGGGATATAAAGAAACCTGAGGAAACTTAAGAAGCTTGGAACTGGAACAATAGCTGATTGATTTCATAGAATTAAAAGCATATTCAGAGATAGAAATTGGAAATGTGCACATGACAACCAATGCATTTTATTATCCTCATCAAAAGGATGTGTGCACACAACCCGGAGTAAATCCTAAACCTTCCAGACATAGTGGCATTCTTCTTGAGCTCGTTTCATTCATAATCTATTATCTTAAATTCTGGAGTAAAGGAAAATCTGGACGCCAGTTGTCTTCTCAATATTTGTATCAGGCAAGTAATGTTTGGTGTTAATAGAATGAACCACTTGGGCTACTTGAGCCCCCCAACATTTTAAAATCCCTCTACCCAGTAGTACTTTTCTCTTCTACAATTCTTCCAATCTAAGCCTCTCAAACATTAAGGAACTAAGCCTCATCACATCCAGGTTACATGCTGTATTGAAGAGTGAAGCAAACATGAAACAAAAAGGTACAGAGGTTTTGTGTGTGTGTGTGTGTGTGTGTGTGTGTGTGTGTGTTTTAATTCCACATTCTTCTCAAGCATTTTGCACCTGTTGTTCATTTCAATTGTTTATCATGGTTACACTATTGATACATTCACCTCTCACTTCCCCAGCCACACTATTACATCACTGTTATTGATTTAAATGAATATCTTAGTGATTGCTTTGTGCACCAACTTAAATCAATTAGCCTCCTATTCCCTGCTTTGCAAATCTCAGTAAAACGGCTGGAAGAATTAATGTTGGTTGGGATCTTTTAACTAACAAGCTTTTATTATTTCTGCACTACTATGGTCAGTGAATCTCCCTCTATAAGCAAACAAACCTGATTCCCTCAGTGTGCAACACTTCCTACCAAATATCATTTTGTAATTTTTTTTAAATATAGGACAACCAAAGGGAAGGCTGGTTGTAGCTGCTTAATTTGAAGGGTATTATTTTTAGTCCCAGAAAGGACCAGTGGCATGAAAACAATTAGGATCTTTTGTCAAGTTAATTAAATTTTACTAAGTGTAGTAATCTCAGTGGATTTAGTACACCAGAGGAAATGCTAATTAAAACCCAAATTCTTCCTGGTATAATAAGGAGCTCTAACTCTGGTAGCAGAAGAATGTTTTGCATACTGATAGATATTCAAATACTAATTTATAACTAGATGAGGGTGAACCCTGAAATGGTTCAATTCTGTTGAAGGCTCACTTGAGAACATCAATAAATACGTTAAATCTAAGCAAACCACCTAAGGAACATTGAACAACCTGGAAAACTTTGCTTCACATTGGTACTCTGTCATGACACCATTTCTGCTATGAAAGAAGCAATCAAAATGCAAATGAAAACCTTTCAAAAAAATTGGGGCAAAAAATGCAAATCCTCCACCCCAAAAGATCCTTTCTTGATTACCTTCTCTAGTGGTCTGCTGAGCTTTAAAGGTGTGATAAGAGAACAGTTTATCTATGGCATGCACTGCTGGAAACACTGCACATATTTTATTGTCCATGCCATTTGGGTTCTATCTTCTCAAACCAGTTCTGCATCTACACTTTTGCATTAATAGCTGCACAACTACACCAGTACATCATGGAAATAAGTCACCTTGCTAGACGGATGTTTAATAAAATAGGCCCAGAGCTATGATCAGTTAGAGTCAGAAAACAGCAGATGAGGCCTGGTGTCTAATCTGACACTGAAAATCCTAGATTCCAAAAACTGTCTAACAAGGTATCCCTCTAGCACTGTATCTGGGGAAGGAGTTTAAAGAATTTGCTTAAGAATATTTTTGAGCCAGTTTATCCAGAACATCAGTTAGTTCCTCTCAGAAGGAAAAAAATGTTTTATGTAACTAATTTTTACTGCAAGTCCTTTGAATGTTTATGTGAATGGGTTTGGTCCTGTGAGGCAATGACTCACAATGAAAAGATGAGGGGTCGAAGTTGAGGACACACATCATCTTATGTGATCTGCAGATAAGATTGTGGTACGGACAAGCAGCACAACCACAGGTTAGAAAGGGGTGACTAATTCTAGCTAAGGATGGGGAAACTGATTCAAATAAAATATTGCTTAGGCTGAGTGATTCAAAAACTATTTTATTTTATATTTTGCCCATCTCTAAAATTCCCGAGTTAGTATGCTCACTGAAAACTCTTGGTCCCATTGTCAGACTACAACTGTGACTCCACATTTTAAGATACACGTATAAATATTTCTAGGACTGCCTCCCCTATATTAATGTCATAAGGAAGTTTTGGGAGTGTTAATAAGAGTCTCTGTGTGTCATCTTAGTTGTCCATATTTTCTGAATTTAAACTCTCCATCAATTGGGTGTTGGGTCTGCCCTAGAACCATTCATAGTTTTCCTTCCCACACATCCTCTGACAATTATGCTTTTGCCTTTGTTGTCCTTATCTCCTTCCCTCATTTAATTTAAAGTCAGGAATCAAAAAAACAATTCAGTATTACTGAAAATGAAAGCAATCCACTAAGAAACAGCACTCAAACCCACTAGACTGACCTCTTTTACCCCGAAATTTCTTTTGATCTACCAGAAATGTAAGTGAACGACATGCTGTTCCTTCTGGTGCTATTATGAGATAATTTATGAGAGCTGCACGCATCATTCCAAAGACTATGCAGTATAAAATGTCCACATCCCCAGTCCAAGAGAGGAGAGAAATAAAAAGCAGGGAAAATAATCCTCTCCTTTCTTCCTGAAGTGTGTCAGAACATTTCTTCTCTGTCAGCTTAAGATCAGTATCACTTTGCATATCTGCTTGGCTGCACTCTAATTACTGCATATATTCATGAAACTCTCTTTCTTGGGTGGTTGACTGCTTAAATTCATCTGATGTTCTTAGGTTGTGATCATTTTCTCAATTAATATTCATTTTGTAACCATTCAAAGAAATGGTCAAGTCTAGGTCAGAGGGATCTGTAAGTTTCATGAAGTCTGCCTGACCAGGATGTAGAACTACTCGCTTTGGAAAAGAAAAGAATGGCTTTCAGACTGAGTTTAAAACAATCCTAGTTGGGAAGTTCCATGCACAGCCATTACCAACTATATTCTTCCATTCATGATTTATGAACTAATGGTGCCTCTTGTTTTAGAACTTGCATCTACTCTACTAATCCACTTGGAAGAAGAGTTAGAGGTTATTTATTTCTTTCATTTAGTAACTCTTTATATTATTATAGTGAGGGATTAGCCATGTGCCTAGTGAAGTAGATGTGGAGTGTTCATCTTAAAAAAAATTCAAGTAAAGAAGAGTTTCTAGTGTTTTGTTGATTTCTTAATACTAAACTTGGCATGTTTTAGCAATTTTGAGAAATGCAGAGAGCTTACTGCCCTATGGTAAAGTGTGTTAGAAAGAGAGGAATTAACAATAATATTTTAGTGCTCAACTCCTCTTACAGCTGCCTCTGCAGCTACTTCTCCCCAGCACCTCCTGCTAAACATTGTGGAGCAAGGTGTCACTTCTTACATAGCTTTCCCCCCCGACTCCCATCCTTATCCCAGAATTGCAGACAACCTCTCGCTCAACTGTCAGGGGAAGAAGGTGCATGGAAGATACTCAGTGTCTCTGTTTATATTCTAGATTTCCCTGATATTCTATCATTTCAGAACCTAACAGCTAAGGAGAGATCCCATTAGGATGCAGATTCCTTGCTGCTCCAAGATATTGGGAGAGTTCTTGTGCCAGGAACTGGGGCAGAATCCCCAGATATCTTGAAAAGCAAATCGCTTACAGGCCCTCACCAACCACTCCCTGCAGGATCAAGGATGGAAGCAAGTGTCATTCAACTGCCAAATGATTTAAAAAAAACAAAAGAAATGAGGTGTGGGAGAGAGTATTGAGTCCTGGCTGGAGAAACATAGAGATGTTAGTGGTAATTATCAACTCCTGTCCAAGCCCTGTGGGAGGGAGATAGCAAGCCAAAAATATGGAGTAGTGGTGATGCTGGGGTCAGCAGCTCATTCACATATATCACACATCTCTAGGCAATAACATCACTCCTATTCGTGCAACTTATGGGTTTGCTCCCCACAATAATATCCAGAAGGCTGAGCTGACTGCTTCACAACTAAAGTTATGTATCTTCAGTTCAGAATAGGGCCCTCATGGTACTCATAGAAGGGATTTGCGGTGTGCTGCAGAGCCACAAAACACCCACCTAGGGTTTCTTAACTAAATGTTTCCACTGACTCAAGAAAGTTAGAAGAACCTGCACAGATCTCTCTCCAGCAGCATTCTCTGACTCCAAACTCATTAAACAAATGAAGGTAGCGCACACATTGCAAAAACGTATCATATTTCGTTTGTTCCCAGATGCTTCTAGCCAACAGGAAAACAGCAACTCACACAGATTCCAGTCCCTGCAAGATAACAAATACTTTAGTTTCTATATTAACATGCTATTCAAAGCACATATCTGTTCAGGGTGTGTCATATTCATATTATCTGAAGAGCTTTGGACCTTGAGAGTTTGAGGCAACTTCCCTTGACAATGAATTTAAATAACAGTACAGCCTTGCTAATTTGCCCTAATGGCTGACAGCCTGATTGTGAATTAGCAAACACAATAAGAAATGAGGACAGTGCACACCAAAAATATGTTGGCCTTGTATTTTGACAACTGAAGTTAAAATTATTGACAATAACGTACCATAGTGTACCTGACAAACCTAATGAAGCCTTGGTAATCTGCAACTTTCTGACAGCTCTCTGTTATTGAATCTTCTCTCCTGATAAGTGGGCAGAAACCCACGAATTTTATTTTGTAAATTATAAGTTACATGGAATAGCAAAGTGTAAATCCGTAAGGTGTATCTATGATTAACTAGATACAGTACCTATAAAAGTGGCACTCTAATGTTAAATGTGATACAGGATATTTTGTCTTGCTTTTCATTCTCCTAGTAAGCATTTCTTCTGTTATGTCCTGGAACTATATTAAAGCAAAGAGGGAATGCACCTGCTATAGGAATTAAATAAAATTGATTGAGTTAAAGCAATGGCATTGCTGGAAAAAAACCTAATGCTAATGCATAATGTGTCACCTTAGAATTTTAAAATATGTTATCAGGAATTACCTAAATCTCTGATCAAAATTAGAAATATTATTTAAGAAACAGAGATATATAGAAAACATAAGTGATTTTTTTTATGGTTGATATAGTATGACACCTGATTATATTCACAAACAATGTGTAATTAGACCTTTTAAGTCTGATAAGGCACTGCTAGTGTACAGGCTTTTGTAGACAGTTGTCCTCTTTTAGGTCCCAATTCAGTGTGTTCTGCAGAATAAGGATGAGATTACTCACGTGCTTCATGTTAAACCCATACTTAAGTCCTTTGTTAAATTGGGGCCTTAATCATGTATGCAATATGACTGTCCTTCCCTAAGGTGATATTCATTTTTTACTTAATTCCTACTAGACATAAAAAGTAATCACTACAGCAGAAATTCATTATAACCAGATAACAGTTTCCTTTTCTTCCACTTCCCCTGGATTTTGTGTCTAATACCGGAGAAAGCATGTATGTTGACTGAAAAAAGCACACATTCAATTAAACCACATTTACCCCACATTTTATGATGCAATTGTGAATGACATTTTTGAAGTGGAACAGAACAGAATGGAAATTTTGTCTTAAAAGAATGTATCCATTGAAACAGGTCATAATTAAATGAACAATATAGTTACTGATTTCCATTACACTTTAATTCCAGAGCAAAACATAAAAGATAATACAGCATTGCCAAGTGTAAAACTGGAATTCCGAGAGACTCTGTTGTAAATTAGACTCGCAAACAGATCCTTGGCAGGTGTAAATCATCAGTGAAGCTTTGCTAATTTATACCATTTGAAGATCTGGTCCTAGATTTTTCCTTAGAGTTTTGGCTCTAAAACAAGTCAAAGATACCTACTATATATTGATTGACACATAATTTTTCTCATTTAACTTCCTCCCCCACAAAACTGATTCTGATATAACCTATTGCCATCTAAAATTTTATTTTCAATGCTTTAATCTTCTTTTTAGAAGTAAAATGTAAGTTTTACACCTTATTGACCTTCTTTTCCCTATTCTCCATTCAACCAAGCATAATTTACAAAAATAACTATTTATTTATTGTAGTTTTGCAATTTTTCAGTTGTGGGCTCAGAAAATGGGCCAGTTCTTCAGCTGGTGCATAGCTGAAACCAATTTACATTAGCTAAAGCTCTGACCCTTCCATCTTTTCTTATGTTCTTCACCGAAGGTAGTCTGACAAATCTGGAAGCCTGATTATCATTCAAAATGGTGGACAGCCTAACAAGAGATTAATTCCAAGCGAGATCCTCTCCTACTTTTCATGCAGAGTAAACATGAGATTCTCAGCTGGCATAAAGTATCTCACACCATTGATGTCAAATGTCTTGCTCAGATTTACATCTTCTGAGGTTCTGGCTCAGCATTTCCTTCCCTCCCCACCCTTTGCAGTTTTCTGGGATACTCTGGGATAGCTGAAATGTGTGTCTTATCTGTGATTAATGGCATATTGTTCCTTGTATGTCTGTTAAAAGCTCAGTGTATGTAAAGGCATTCACATTAGTTTGTGTCTGTGTTGTTTGTGTGGTGTCCAATGGTTTCGTATGCTTTTGCTTCACTGAGTTTGAATGCTGATGGAGAAATAGAAGGCACGGTCTTTTATTTTTTAAATAGAGGACATATCCTGAAGCATATGGTCTCTGATCTTGAAGTGAAATTGCATTCCTCTTGTCAAACACCAGTGTACATTCATGTTTTATGTGTGCTGGTTACTAAAAAAATGCATTAGAAAAATCTGTTTCTTGGGGTTTAGTGTTATCTTGAATACTCAAATATGAAACAAATGATAATATTATAACAATCTACATGAATACAACACTTTTCATCCTAGGGTGAAAACCTGGCCTCATCAAATCAATGGGTGTTTTGCCATTGACTTCAATGATAGCAGAAATTCAGTACACATATCTTATTTAGCTTTAAAGCTGCTATTGTGGCAGTTACCTAGGTATGTCATATTTGCAGCATGGGGTGCTCCAGGAGAGATCTGGATTTCCCTGCACACTCAAAGAGTGCATCTGAAGCTACATCCTTGTACCTTTGGCATGCCTATCCAGGGACTGAAACTGTGCCCTACTGCTCTGCAATCTTTGTACATCCTCCCACCCATTGTGCTTTTGTGGAGCAGCGAGGCACTACCTAACCTTTAGCTTGAAACACTCTTACTTCTTTTTGATTAGGCATATGCAACAAACTGCAAACACTCACAATTGTAACATCCCAGTTTACCCCACATTACACAGCATTTACACCTGTAGCACCAATGGAATTATCTCCAGTAAACACTCTTGTCAGGGTGAAGGAAATCAGATAATGGATGGCTTAGTATGCATAGCATTCACCATTCCTTTCTGTTTTCTGTCCCTACCTAGACAGAACTCAAGAGCTCATTTTTCCATAATAGTGATTCATAATAGCAGCAAAACTCTCAGAACTGTACTGATGACTGATCTTCTTAATATATTAAGTGTTTACAAGGATACTGAGCTGTCTAATGCACTCAGTTATAATCAGATGATAGCTACTCACTTCTTTGTATTTTACTGTTTGAGTACTTTAATTTGCTATTTCATGTGTCATTCTAGCTCTGCAATAAAGCTGCTTTTAGGAAAAGAAATTTCAATAATAAATCAACATGAGCATATCTATAAATCCACCAGAATAGAGAGATTAAAGAACCTGTCCCATGACTGTCTATTTTCTAGACGTTTTCAACCAAATGTTTTATATCAGTAATTGTAATGTGCAATGGATACAAAAAGTAGTTTCAATAATAGTTTATGTTCATGTGCTTAAAAAATGGTTTTGCTAAAGGCAAGGTCCAAAATTGGGATTCAGCGAATAATTATTTTTTAAAACTACAGTCAAGTCTTTGGGACCATCAATCATTTACCTGTGTGAAGATTTCAAAATGCATTTTTATAGTTCAAGCTCCTAATGATGTGGAAATTGAAATTTTCATTTTGGCTCCAGCAAATGTATCATTAATGATGAGCTCCATTCCCCTGTTATATCTGCTTTTGCTATTATTCAGCTAAAACCTCACCAGCCAAGAATCAATCCATCCCAGTTCCAGGTAGTGTAAGCACCAAATTACATTCAGTGGTGCACCAGAGAAGTTTGATTTCAGTTCTGTTCGTATAAACAAAAGTATTTGAAATCTAGATGGAGCCACAGTACCTGGATGAGCTAAGCCCTGAGCAGGTGACTGAATGAGGATAATGCTCTGAAGGAGAAAGCATGTGCTGTGATTTCAGACTCTGCAAAGTAAATCCCAAAGTGTTTTTTAAATTTTAAAGCACCAAGTCATACCAAAACTGTAGGAGGAATAATGGGTCCTTTCTACACTGAAGCTGGTAAGTGAGCTTACCAATCTGCCACCGGAAATGAAAGTGAATTCCCAAACTAGACTCAGCGAGGGTAGTGACGAGGTTACTTAGTGAAGATGATTGGAAACTAGGATGGAGGTAAGAAAAACTCGAATCACTGTCAGAATGAATCCCCACTGCCAAGCTCCACTCCATTTCTCCTACATAACCGTAGCCTCTCCCCAAAGTGTGTATTTAGCCTTCTCCATTTTCTCTCCCTGTGGCTTGCTATCACTAATATTGAGAATGGCTTCTTCCTTCTCCTCACATAGGGTGGGTCCTGGCTTCTTTTCTGGTGTTCAGTGCTTCCATCTCAGTGCTTCTCACTGTGTTGTTCCTTGAAAAATCAATGATAATACTACAAGCTGGCAAAGAGGGTAAAGCCCAGTATACACAGGAAAATAAAGTGTATAAAACAAAAGACTGGCATACCCAAAACAACACTGTAAAGAAAAGGGTCTTGACTGCAAATAGGAAACAAGGATCTGGGGAAAGAAAGGGTTAAGGTTAATTAATAAGTAATAAGGACACATCTCTAAACACTCACAAATTCCTCAGATTCCAGCTTCATCCTGGCACTTTATCAAGGCAAATAGCATGTCAGGAGTTGTGTCCCCTGAAGTGGGGCATAACAGGGTTGTGATGTTGGCTAGATTAAACAAAAATCATCTGACTTTATTTTCACCCCTGGATGGGGCAGGGTCCCCTACTGATTCTAACCAGACTTGTTGGTTTCTTGGTCTGGAATCATCCATGGGTCTTGGCTATTTCTTTCTTTCTGGATACTGGTCACTGCAGTGCTAGAGCTGTCCTATGAATGCATCAGAGTCTCAGGGCAGGACAAAAACTACTTTGGAGGGGAGTGGGAGTTTAACAGGGATTTGCTGAGCACTCACTCTCCTTCTCTCCCCCATCCAGCTTCCAAACTGGAACTCTCTCCTTCTGTTTCCATCCTTGACTCCAAGCACGCTGGGAGCCAACTTAGTTGTCGTCCTTTTGGCAGGGCCCTCTAGAGGCTCAGTTCAGAGCTCTGGAAGATAGCCATCTCCATATTTGCATTACACAGGAATGCAGGACTTCTCTGATGAGCCACTGTGGTGCCACAACCCCACATAACCTGAAGAGTAATTACTGCTGGTTCATGCAGATGGTTCTTGCTAGCTCCAACCAGGATATAAGAGGAACGGTGCAGTGAGCACAAGGAACTATGGATCTTGCAGAGAAAAAGTTCTGCAAGAAAACTCCAGCAACAGCTAAGATTTGGTAGATAGTTTAGTCTGAGGTTTATGTATTGTTATTGCTATTTGAAGTAGCCAGTAAGGCATATCCAATATAAAGGGGGAAGTCTGAATTACATACAGTGAGGCTACAGTTTTGTCAGCCTCAAAAGATCAAACATCACAAGATTGGTCTCCAAAACCATGAGATTGATATACGTCTGTCTGATTTTTAACTCCCCTTTCCAATTCCCAGTGTGTTGAGGTGAGACAATTAGTGTCACCCACTCTCTCGAATTTTGAGAGAAGTGATTTTGGCCCCACATCTGCTAATCCTCTGCCCAGCAATTAATCCTGCCCCCCTATCAGTTTTGTCTCCACCATCCCCTTCATCTTAGTCCCCTACTCCATAAACCCTCACCCCCTTATTTCAGCCCCCCCATCATTTCCTACTCTCCCCTCAGTTCAGCACCCAAACCCCTATCAACCTTCATCCTGCCTCACCTCTGCTCCTCCTGGGGCTGTTCATCCCCCTCCCCCAGAACCCTCCTCTTTCCTCCTTTCCTATGAAAACAGCAAGCGAAAGAGTGTCTGTCAGCTTCTGGCAGGGCTGAACCTCACGAGGAGGCTGCAGCTCCTCACATCACCACAAGATGAACTCCTGCACACTCTGAAATCCCATCACTCACGAAAAAATTTATGAGAGATGGTGATATCCAGTTAAAACATTGCACTGCATTTTTAGTCAGAAATGGATGTTATAAGTGCACTCTAATAGTAGCTATTTGTTGGTCTCATATCTGCCAATAGATGGCTAGAAATCCAAGCCAAACTGGGAAATCCAGAGTTTTATAGCTTGAATTGTTCTATGCCACCAATTCCTACTGCCATTTTTCTACCAACCAGTTGACAATCTGAACAAATTACACTAGTAGCAGAGATCTCAATCCCCTGGTTAAGACTGTTTTGTGTACAAAACACAGAGCTACATCCAAGATTACCTCTGCCGCCTTCAGGGGTTTGTTTGCATGTCTCATCTCCCATGTATTGAATATACTTACCCACATTGGTCCACAGACAGCATCTGCTCTTCCTGTGTTTGAGTAACCAATGGCTGTCCTATGAAGATTCTCTGAGGTTGAGGTTTCTCTACCATACATCATTACCCTGATTTCATAATTCCTACATCTGTGATATCTCAATCTATTTTTCCAAGGGCTTAGCTGAGTGGATTTCAAGGTCAGGGAATTTTCACCCCTGAAAGAGATATGAATTCATGTGTGGTAAATGAGAAAAACAATTTGTTGAGGGGAAAGAAAAAACCCTGGCAAAGTGAGTTGAAAGAAAAATCTTGTTCTCTACTGATTTAGATTAATTGAAGAGATTATATTTGTAAAGGCAAGTATTGGGGCTAGGACCTGTTTTTTAATCTTCTGGCAGAATGTGATGAGTGGGTGTTAATTACCTTTCTACAAGCTTTCTTCTCCTTGTAAAGGTTGATAACTGCAATATTAACATTTGTTTCCCTCTTAAGTTTTCTTTTCTTTCCCATTTCCATATAATTAATTCTGCAAGGTAGCTGTTTTATACTTTTCCAACAGATATTTTCAGAAAAGAGGTGTTCAAATGTTTATCCCTATTGCTGAAACAGCTATAGTACCATTCAAATCAAGGCAATTATCTGTTTCATCATTATTTTAACAAATACAGTAGCAGCTCAGGGAAAACTTAAATGTGATTTTTTAAACTGTTGATATATTTTCTTTACAGTAAAATACCATTATTTGGCAGAATTTCTTTTCATTTTATGAAGGAAAAAGGCTGATACTGTGACAACTAAAGATGGAGCTTAACTGTGTAAGAGTTTGGACTGAAAGAAGGTTCAGATCCAAATTTAGCAGTTTAGGAATATCTATAAACATAAAGGGAAAAATAACAAAGAAAAAGTTTAAAAGTTTTTGAAAAAGATTTTCACCATATCAACCACATTTATTTCCATGCGTTTTACATATGAAATAGCAGGGTGATAAAGCACTGGAATGAGCTACCTAGGGAGGTGGTGGAATCTCCATCCTTAGAGGTTTTTAAGGCCCCGCTTCACAAAGCCTTTACTGGGATGATTTAGTTAGTGTTGGTCCTGCTTGGAATAGAGGACTGGGCAAGATGACCTCCTGAGGTCTCTTCCAACCCTAATCTTCTATGAATATAAAGGACATGTATGTGTAGAAATCCATAAAATAGAGTGAAATGCATTTCATGGACATCTGGTGAACTAATTGACAAATAAATGTTGTTTTACTAATTCTTTTTATTACATTAATCTCTAGAAAGACCGACCAAGATCAGAACCCCATTGTGCTTGGCTCTGTTCAGGCACACAATAAGACACTCACTGTCCAAAAAAAGTTTACACTCTAAATAAACAGAAAAAAGGTAGGAGAAAGGAAGTATTATTATAGGTGGGGTTAAACCTCATTGAATCCGCTAAGTGTAATGGCCAAGCCTTCATTTGGGATAAATGTAAGAGACAATGGGGACCTCAAAACAAAACACAGGAACATGTTGCCATAGTTCCGGTAACTGCACGTGCAATGCTCCTCTATGGTACACCATAGACACCTACTCTCAGGCTTTCCACTCTGTCACCTCTCTCAGGCAGAGACATACCCCTGACTGGGGTATTTCCAGGCTGCACAACTATCTGACTACACTGAGAATTCCTGAGCATGTCTGACTGCTTCAGTAGGCCTGCTTTGCCTTCTCCTTAGAGGGTTCAAAAGCATAATTGCCCACAGCTATAAGTTACTACACAGATTTTCCTGAGCATGCTCAGTTATTCTTAAAAGGTGAAAGCAGTACCAATAAAGCATATTAAAAACAATAGAAGAACCTACACACAAGCTAATAAGATCACCCCAACTCCAACAAGGGCTCTGATGGAGTTAGTCCTTCAGACCCACCATGGGATTTTTCTGTGGTCTCTGTTAGGGAGCTAACTGCAACAGGGCCTATCTCCTAGCAATATTCTGGCCATAGATGACCCTGGCAGGGGCTGCCTGATTGACTGCACTTCCTGAGTGGTGGAGCTTCTTGATGTGTTTCATGCTGCAGCTGCACTTGATCCTGCTTCCTGTGTCTGCTCTAGCTCCCATCCTGCCTCTGTTCACTCTTGTGTCAGCTTCAGTTCTTGCCTTTCCCCATCTTTGACACCTCTGGCTCTGACCCTTGGCTCCACTTTCCAACCATGCATCTGGCTCGCCACTGGTTCTGGCCTTCAACTTCTGACCCTCAGCCCTGCTTTCAACTGTGCCCCCAGTGTCCTTGATTCTTGACTCCAGCTGAGCTCAGCTCCATACTAACCTCCAGCCCTGGATGTCCTCAGGATTCTGACCATTAGGCCAGAGCAAGCACATCTCAGTTGTGATCCTAACAGTCACAAGTTCATAACTGTTAGCTCAGAACAAGTGCACCCGTGAAGGTATGTGAGTCACTGCTTTTAGACAGTTTGGGCCTCTAATCACGATCTCATGTAACAGGTGATCATCAGACAATGGTCTCTCCTCAGGCAAAGCTTCAAAAGGCTGAGTTCTTGCATAATCAGAGTGAGAAGGTCCTTTGAAACTCCTAGCACTTCCCAGGGTTTACATTAGTCATGTTACCCACCTAGAGAAGTTACACACAATCCCACAATGATACATAAACATTTGTACTTTAATACAATGAACTCCTAAAATACTAAAGCTGAATTCCATAAGGTTTAACTTAATTCATTAAATTTTGCCACACATATCAGCACCTAAAACAAAGGCACTTGTGAGGCTGTTCAGGAATTTGCACCAGGGTCTTCAATGGCTATTGTTTGGCAGAGGTGTGTCTGTCTGCATATGAGAGAGAAGCACCAGAGGAGAATCAGGATTTGTACATTCTTTAGAAATAAACAGGATTGCAAAGATACCCAACTCCATCATCAATGTCTCCTCCTAATGGAAACAACATGCAGGGCCCTGAACTCTGGCTAGCCACTCAGGCAAAGAAGGGGTAACATTATTACTGCCATTTCACAGTTTGGAGATTGAGGCAGAGAGATAATGGGCTAGATTTTTAAAGGTATTGAGGTACCTAAATATGCAGATAGGCACCTAACTACTATATCAATGGAAGTGAGGCAGCTAGATGCTTTTGAAAATCCCACTAAATGCCTATCTCCTTCCTTAGGCACCTAAATAGCTTTATGAAATCTGTCCCCAAGTTATGAGCCTCAGGACACCCAAGAAGTCTGCAGCAGAGCAGGGAATTGAACCCAGATCTTGAGCCCTCATCCTGTGCTTTAACCATAAGATTATATGCTCCCCATGTGTCTTCAAGTCATATTTTCTTAAATCACTTTTCTTATGCAGAGCCAGTGCAGTAATAGAAATAGTAAAATGGATTCTATCCCATTTCATGATTCCAAAAATACTGAGTTGTAGAATCTGTCTTACCAAGGAAATATAGCAGCAGGGAAAGAACACAGCTTGATTTTTAGATACCAGGTTGGGATTTCATCTTTTAAATCTTAAACAGAGAATTTGAACTGGAAATCACTGAAAAAGAATAAATTTGGAACCAAGGATCCTGCAGAGTTATATTTCTGACTAGTAGCTCTTTGAATTTTTTTTTTTTAAAAAAAAAGGATTCCCATGAGCATGACAACAATAAAATTCCAGTACTCTCTTGCTCACTTTGGCTCTTTGCTTTTTTCTTTCTCTCTGTTGCAATATATTCTGTTGCTGGTGACTCAGCTAATAACTTAGCAACTCTGCACAATGGAATAATTCACAAATTCAGAGACACTTTTTAACCAAGATAAAACAGTCACAAAATAAATGACTCAAATAATTTCTCCTAGATTTGCTTGTGAAGGGTCCCCTCCTTGTAAAGATCTCCCTTCCCCCATCCCAATAGAGGAATGGGGGTGAGAAATCGGTCTCTTCCATAGTACCATTCTGCCTTCTCCTCTGGCTGCTGTGGAAATTGTTCCATAGGTCCAGGTCCATGCAGAGTGATGGGGTAGGACTGAGGAGAGAAGAAGAAAATGATGGTAGAGTAGGGGATAAGCACTTAGGCCTAGATCCTCTATGATATTTAGGCACCTAACTCCCATTGAAATTAATGGGAGTTAGGCCTCTAAATATCTTTGAGGACTGAGCCTTATTCCCTCCTCTGAACCCAAGGAACTAAGCCCAGAAGATACAGTAAAGTCTCCAGCTGCACTCTTTTCAGCAGAGCTGCAGTGGGGACTGCTGTAGCCACAGGTAGAATGGCATCATTTGATCTAGTTAACCAGGGATCAGGGTGTGATGGGGCCAAAACTGGAGCAGAGGCAAACAAAGAGCCTTCATAAGATGTCCTGAATTCCCTTCTTTGGGTGTAGGGATGGCCACACAATCTATTCCAATGAGTGAATCCCAACAGATAGAAAAGGAATTCTGTGATGGTCTCTCTCATAGAGAATTCCTTACCCAGATTGATGCTCCTTCTGTAGATTTTATTCCAGGAAGGGTGGATCCAGGCCAAAACGATTAATGGAATATAACATTTTCTGTAGCCTGAAAATAACAGCTAGAGTTATTGAGTGTTAACAAACAGAATTTACATTTACAAACATAGAGGTCTATTTGGCAGAGGACTGCTTTTCAGCATTCACTATAATTTATAGGTAGCTGAGCTTTGGTCATGGAGTGATTTCAAATGTTAAACCCCACCAAGTAGCTGTTTCCTAGCTGCTGAGCAGCTTCAAGTCTTCCACTAAGCTTTCACTGTCATCCCATTAATAAACAGCTCTGTGCATGTTCAGAGTAGCACAAGAAAGGACTGAGAGCTGCAGCCTCATTTCAGAGGTAATAGACTAAATAATGAACACATGACAGGAGTATAGTTTGAGGCTATTATTTTTAGTAATGTGTCTCTCTTGCGGTAGGTAATATATGCGTATGTGGTGAGGTCTTTCTCCGGGAAAGCATTCTAAAGGTTATTTACACTGTAATCTGGTTTGTGATACAGTTCTATATATACACACGTCTAGCCAAAAGCTTTTAAGAGACAAATCCTGCAGTACTGAGTGAGTTTTTCATTACCATTTACTCAAGAAAAGTCCATTGAAATCAGTGGGAGTTTGCCTGAAGAGAAATGGGAGGACTTGAGGCAGGTTTTCAAGATTTGGCTCAAAATGATTTAACTTCTTTAAAGAAAAAAACAATCAAACTTCACTCGTACTTATTCTGGCTGTTCCATTGTCACACTAAGAGCTTTCTCAGACTTTTATCATGGAACATAAAAAGAAGCAAAACTGCCCTTTTCTTTCCTCATATCAAGTTTTGTTACAAGCTTACTCTTGGCATGAGGTACAAAAGGGTTTGGAATTAATAAATGTTTCAAAGGAAGCTGGGCCAAGAATGGAGTGAATCTTAAAGCTACTCCTGGAATATGAGTAAGGATTTATAATGGGCATTCAAAACTAAACTAAATATGGGTGTTTTGCATAGTTTCATCCCCAAGACAGGAAGAGTTGGCAGTCTGAGCTGAGGTCTCAGTTTTGTTTGAATCTGAAACTCCAAGCAAAATACTCAGGCCAGGCAGATATATACAGACCTGCCTCCCTCAGAATTGCTAACCCACTTGCAAACCAAATCCAAATTGCACACAGATCTAGTTACAGTCCTATAAGCACATAATCCACGCAGGCACATAACCCTTAACTCTTTAATCATTCCCTTACATACAAAAATGGAACATAAAATGCTTGCAAAACTTCTAACGGTAACACTAATCACACGGCAACCTTCTGAAAGACCAGTGGCTGAGGTTCTGTGCTGAACACCATAGAGAACTCACAGCCCAAGAGGAGGTGTGTTTACCTTGGCTTTAAAGATGTCTTTGTGCCCTCCTGATCCTGGGTTGGTTGGTGGAGGGAGGTGGCTGGAGGGCCCCCTAGAATAACTTGAACATCCCTAGGGCTGCCCTAGGAGGTACAACACTGCCCAGAATCTCCATAGTGCTGACTGAAGGAATGCCCCAATCAGGGCCAGCTCCAGGTATTTTGCTGCCTCAAGCAAAAAAAACAACCACCGAAAACAAAAACAAATCAAAAAAGAAATTCTCATGACATAGAGGAAGGAAGAGCACCCCTATAGTACAGATGGGCAACTGAGAATGCAACTTACTCAGGGTCATGCAGGAAATCTGTGGCAGACCCACACATTGAACCCAAGTCTTCTGAATCCCAACTAAATGCCTGAGCCACAAGGCCAGTCTTGCTTCCTAGCATAGCATGGTAGCCATGCTGCTTGCTGAGCAAACCAGGTACATGCTGACATTCCAACTGATTTCAATGGATATTAGCATACAGCAATGAAGACCTGCACAGCAGAGGATTGGCAGTAAAAGGGATAAGTAACAACTGTAAGCTAAAATGTTTGCATTTTTAGCCATCTGTTTGCAAATAATCCTTTTTTTTTTTTTTCCGAGAACTGGTTCTGGCACACCTATGTTCCTGGATGGAGGATAGCTCTATTTTAGCTCTTCATGGTGATGGCATGAGCGTACTACACTAGTAATCAGGGGCAGCTCCAGGCCCCAGCACGCTAAGAGCGTGCTTGGGGCGGCAAGCTGCAGGGGACGCTCTGCCAGCGCCGCAAGGATGACAGGCAGACTGCCCTCTGCGGCTTGCCTGCAGAGGGTCTGCTGGTACCACGGCTTTGGTGGATCTCCTGCAGGCAAGCCGTGGAAGGCAGCCTGCCTGCCGTGCTTGGGGCGGCAAAATTCCTAGAGCCTCCTCTGCTAGTAATTGTAAAAGTAGTAGCTCCCTACTAATGAGGGGCCACAAAAAACACTGGCAAGTGCTAGACATATGTAAACACAAACTCCCTCCACTTCTAAAACATCCTGATGATAAAATGTCAGAGCCTTATAATCCCAATAGTTTGATTATATATGATCACAAAATGTGATGTTCAAGATAGTATAGTGTATTATGAGAGCAAAAGTGCAGATCACGTATGCTGGATTTTACTAAACAGACTTTATTGCTTTCCAAAGTACATATATCCTACAGCTGGAGTGAAGTTTTGTGTAACAGTTGTTTCTGAAACTAGTCCCTGTTGACTGTCTTTGGGTTCAAGTGTGCCACCCTTATTCACATGGACTAGTACTTTACTCCATGGGCGATCCCACTGAAATTAATGGCACTGTCCAAATCTGATTCTCGGCTGCACTAAGGCTGCTTCAAATGGCTCTTTCTACCATAATTACAAGGCTCGCCTATGTAGGAGACAGAGCTTTCTGGGGGCCAATATGAAACTATGGTACAATCTCCTCTAGGAATTTTGGGCTATTGCTGACACTACCAGTGCAAGGTGCAAGTTTTGATCTGCCTTCTCTAACATACACATAGCAGGATGTACATTTAAAAACCCAAACCTAAACAAACCTATCAAAACAAAACGATAGACTGCACCATCAGTTCCCGCCCCCCAGGGAGAGGATCAGAGAGGAGAGGCGAGTCACATCTCTTAATGCACTATGGGAAGGCATTCAGATATTATGGGAATGAAGGCAGTATAAGAACCTGTATAGAATAGAGATGTCTTAAAGTTGCAGTAAACTACATGTAAACTCATCTTTAGGCCTCTTTACAGTGCCAGAAAAGTGTAAAGTGACCTCAGTATAAACAAGAATCAGACCTAACATGAAGATTGCAGAATCAGGCACTTAGTGACAAAGGTTCTGTGGCTAACAACTCCCTTGACATGGAAAGCCGGTGCCTGTGTGTGTGTGTGTGGGGGGGGGTAATGCTGTAAAGGAGGAAGTCTCTTGAGGAGTCTCTTGTGGAATTCCTTCTTGGCCTTCCTGTTTCGGGTGCCAGGTTTGTGCTCCCTTTGAATAGGTTGTGGGGCCCCCTTTCAAATCTGGCAAATCCCAGGGGATATGTGAGAACAATGGCTCTAGGGACATACTCTATCAGGGATCCCTCCTGGGTTATAGACACTTGGGAGGAAGAATAGGGGGAAAGAGGAGCTGTTCCGTGGAAAAGATAATACAGTTCCAGAGGGGAAAATGTGCCCCTGGGGCATTGCCCAGTCCCCTGGCCCACAAAGCCTCCTCCCTGGCCCACAGAGTTTGGAACATCTTCCACAGGTTTGGAACAAAGACAGCAACACAGAGAGGACAGAGGGGAATATCAGCAGATGGAAATTGTTCTCTCTGCACAGATCAGGGTGAGAGTACAAGGGAGAAAATAATCTGATCCTGGCCTCTGGAATTTGCATAGGACCCTTTTGTAAAACATTTTTCTGATCTCTCTGAACATCAGTCTCCCTGCATGAAAATTACCCTAGAATTCCCTCATAGTTAACGTGGACTCAGAAAAACTATTTCAGTCTTGGTAAACTACAGTACCATGAAACGCCATAAATCTATGAAGTTAATGACTGAACAAGTTATACATTCTGATTTATTGTCTGTTTTGGCTCAAACCAACAGAACTATACATTAAAGGAAGGAAAAAAAATCCTTGCTCTCTGTATATTTATAACCTTGTCATTTAAATATTTCACAGCCCTTCAGCTGCTCCATATGTTCGCAGTATTAAGCTTTACCATAAAAGGAACTAAGCAGTAAAATCTGAAGAAAGCTGATATTGTATGGTTTAAAAGTCTGGCAGTAGAAATCATAATCAAGGAAAAAACTTTCAACAACAGGCATTCTGTGGTACCTCTGCTACTTCAAAGGGCATGTAATGAAGCACCACCATCCTTAACATTCCTGGTGGACTATCTTCAGACTCAACATTTCAATTTCACTTTAACATGACTTAGAACATATACATAAGCATCTATTGTTAGCCCAAACCTAAGAAGAAGTTGATTCAAAAGATGACATTAGAGACAGACTGAGAGGCAACCATAATACAATTAGTATTTAGAAATGGTTATGAAGAGGAAATTCCACATCAACTTAAGTGGAACAGTATAAAATTTCAAAGAAATGAAAATGTTTGCAAGAATAAATGGAAACTGATACCACCATGTTTTGCACAGTTCAATCTTTAAAGTTTAGCCTTATTTGGATATTATCATTTATTATAAATAATGTGAATTTCACTAAAGCATCTGTGAAGTCTGAAGTGAACTTACTGTTATATTAATCTACAATTGATATGTGGGTACCTTTGAGCAGATAGCCCTCTTCTCCAAATAAAATGTGCTCACGCTGTATAATCTTAAATTATCCCCCTTTTTGGTGTTTAGCTTTATTGATAATGCAAATGAAAACTACAGAATAGAAATCATATCCTAGCTTTCTGCCCAAGCTTAACTGCTTTCTGCAGCATCTTCTGGTCTCTGCCCCTAGTTTCCACTGACCAAAGTCACTCAACACCTGTCTCATATCCTCTACTTAAAAAGCCACTCCTGCCAGAGTTAGCAGAATTTACTCAGCGTCTTTAGTCAAGATTCTCACCCCAGCTGACAGCATTGGTCACAAAAAATCCTTTCATCCTTATATAAAGTTATATAAAGTTAGAGGTCCTGCTACAGTACCTTTACATTGTCTTAGATTTGAATTTTACTTTTGCAAAATGTAGAAGTATTGCCTCTGCATATTGACCTTTCTGCATTATAACTGAGTTAGTAACTGGCTAATAAGATGGTATTAAACACAGTTTTTGACCATTGGCAACAAAAGTTTCGTAGTTATGGCAGCTAACCATGTGTAATAAATATCTGACAGCAGGTTAGTCTGGCACATGCTTGTCTTCCAGAAACCTTGTCACAACACTGTTATTATGCTGGTAAACAGAAAAAAAGAAATCCTCAGCTGGGATGATATCAACAGAAAAAAATGGTCTAGATTGATATAAAGGAAAATGTTGAGTGTATCAATTAAAGAATATTCTTTTTAAGATATATACATGCAACCAGTTTTTCCTGTAAGCAGACAACATTGTATTTTCCCCAGTATTCTAGCAGGATGAAAATTCACAGTTGTGGCCCTTGCTGGGTAACTAGGTTGGCCTGTCCTCCTTTCTCCCCGCATTCTCTGTGATATCTACCTAGATTTTTATCATCACCATGATATCTGAATATTACACAGTGCATTGACCCATATGCTGCTAGTGCCACTCTATGCATGTCCTCTGGGCACTTTATCACATGCTGAGGCATTATAAGGTAGCTGCTAGGTTTCCTAGAATGGACTGATGCAAACATAACTAGGGAGAGTGGTAGACATGGACACACAAATATATCTGATACTTAACCATTAGGAAAAAACCTGTTGTGTGAACTCAATTCAACCATGTTTGTTGTATTGTCAAGATCGATGGAAATGTCACAACCTGATTATAAAAAACACTTATGTTACAAGGTTCAAGACTGTTAATATTGGCTGATGCTGCAATGTAATTTCCCTGAATGCTGCAAAAATCAAAGGGGCAAAGGCCCTGATTCTGCAAGGTACTTCACACATGGCAAACATTAAGCACTTTCACCTCAACAAGATAAATGTGCCTAACTTTAAGTATGTGAATAAATTACCTTGTAAAACTGGCAAACTCAGATTGGAAATAAGGTGCCAGTTATCAACAGAGAGAGTAATTAACTATTGGAACAATTTAGCTAGAGTTGCGGTAGTTTCTCTATCACTGGCAATTTTTAAAACAAAATTGCTTCTTTTTCTACTTCAAACAGAAACTAATTCAGGGAAGTTACATGAACTGCTATGCAAGAGATCAGACTAGATGATCACAGTGGTCCCTTCTGATTTTATAATCTATGAACTGTGGTCTGAAAAAAATAAAGACTCTATAGACTCAGCAAGTATAATAGCATGTAAAACATGTCTTGATAGTGGCTTTCCTCTTAAGCCTACAGAATACAGAAGAAATATTTTTCATGTATAAAAGCTATAATGCCTAATCTTTTACTTTAGAATATGATTTAAGTAGAGATTTTACAAACCATTAAACCAATAAACATTGGTTGATAGAGCTGGTTTATTTTATTTTGTTATGATAGTATCACACATCAAACAATCTCATCCAGTTAAATATGAATTATGCTGAGTTGCATTTTATGGCTTAACATAATGTGAAATGCTATCTACTACTTCGGACTGTGGATAATGGTTGTATTGTACTGAAGCTTCTTCTTACATTTCCAAGGTGTCACAAGGAATTAACTGCAAAACGACAATACTTTTGTTCTTGACTGTTCATGAGGCTGATACGAATATGAGCAGGCGATGTAAACATCTTTGATATGTGCCAATGAAACCTAAGCATTTGTGCTAAAGAGTTAGCTTATCATGTAAGTATGTCTGATTGAGATTCTATGGACTGAAAATTAGTAAAATATGGCACTGGGTAAAAGAATAGGACTTACCATTTACAATAAACATACAAATCCAGACATGTTCTATCACATTGTGCCCAATTTTGCAATGTATGCCCTGTGTGATCTTTCTAGGGTCAAGAGGATTGCACAGAATTTTTCCTTTGACATTTAATACATTTTCACTGGTTATTCTAAATAGAGATAGGAAGACTGGTTCAACTAGGCATAAGTAAATTCATCTCTATAAGATAATATCTCCTCTTCCTTTGCACCACTTTGAACGTCATCTTTGTTCTAAAACCAATCTTAAATAGAAGTGATATTTAGGATCTGAACTAAATAAGTTTTTTTTTCCTCCCATTTTGACTTGAATGGGAGTTTTGACTGACTATGGACAACAGAGTAATTCCACCAATTGAAGAGACAAAACTTTCAACAAGTGTTCTGCTTTCACCACAAATGTTTCAAAAGACCCAGTTAAATATTCATTTGAAAATAATGTGACATTCTTATTTAGAACCTTCTATATAGTCAATGTAGAAAGTATGAAACATACAACAATCTTTCATAATCTAATACTATTAGTTCACAGAAAACTTAAACTCATTGTTTATTAACATAGGAGCAAATCTTACCAGCAAGCTCAATGGTTATGAATGGCCTTGTTTGTTGTGGAATGTTATAGGATGGAAAGGCAACATTCTGGATTTCCAAATCTACAGGGATTCCTTTCATTTGTCTGAAAATGGGAGTTTTGAGGGTAGAAGCACAATTGAGTCTCTACTGGGTCTTCAGCTTAGTAGGTCAGGTTTGCAGCAGTTGTATATTTGCCACTAACCTGTAGTCTGAGGAGAGGATTCCATGGAATTCATCAGTGTAATCAAAATTTGTCCATATAAAATTTATTACAATATCTCAATTTCATTATTAATGTCTAATAAAGTGTGTATCTGGTATATTACATTTTGGTCTTCTCTTCATTTCCACATTGAGAAAATGTCCACGTATTCACAGAGAAAAAAATAACCAACCTTACCAACAAGTAATTTTTTATAACTGCAAATGGATTACATTCCCAAAACTGAATTACTGTGCATTTTACTCTGGATTATTTTGTGCAATTACTTATATGAGATGAGTTTTTAACATTTAAAAATATATGCAAATATGTTTTGCAGAATCATAAATTATTTAAACAGTCCATACATTATACCAGCAGTAAAAATCATAGCAGTTCTATCAAACTAATGGGGAGCCTGATGGAAAGACAAGTGAACAAAGGAAGAAGCAGTGGCAGTAAAAATTACTGTGCTTTGAGTCCAAATGGTAAAGTAGCTTGAGAAGGCTAGGATTTCATGTGGAGTTAGTTTCAAATATGAAAGAAATTCAAACATAATATAAAAGATTCTAGTTAACATATAGCTACAAAGAGGTGAAAAAATATAGAAGTGTTCCATCTGCCCAGCCACTCATTAAAATTACAGTTATCTAGAGGCTTTTGCAAATTTGGAAAACTTCCTGGAGAAGTTCTTTATCTTTAAATGAGTAGAGTAAGAGTTTTAAAGGGCATGAAATTCTTCATCTAGTCATGGTAATTTGAATGGTTCTTGAGCTTACAAAAATATAAAATAAAGAAGCCTGATTAGAGATCACATATTAGATGGTGGGTAGTGATAATAAAAAGCTACTCTACTTAACGTTCTGCTGATCCTACTCAGATAAAAATGTTTACAATAATTTTTTTTATTTACAAATGTAAAAACTCCATTGCTGCTAGTAAAACCTTTCAATTTTGTCTACATCTTCTATACAGTGGATCAGTGCTGTATGACACCAATGACCAAATTCCTTTCTCCTTGTACAAATAATCACGCTAACTTTAGTAGGGATACTAGTGTGAATGAAGCAAGTTGCAGTTGTCCCTGAGTGGTGCTATATTACATGATGTAGCACAGTTCAATATAATTAATCGCAAAGGACATGAAAGTTACATGTAAGGCAGTGGTGGACACCCTGCGGCCCATCAGGGAAACCTGATTACTGACTGAAAGAAATTTTGCTGAAGTTGACTGTCCGCAGGTATGGCCCCCCGCAGCTCCCAGTGGCTGCAGTTAGCTGTTTCCAGCCAATGAGAGCTCCGGGAAGCGGCAGCCAGCACATCCCTGTGGCTCACTGCTTCCAGCAGCAACCATTGGCTGGCAATGGTGAACCACCTGTGGCCCGCAGGTTGCCCACCACTGATATAAGTCGTTTGAAATCATCTTATCTTTTAAGGCTTGATCCTGTAGTGTCTATGTATGTTTAAAATTCATTGAAATAAACAGATATAGAATGTGCTAAATTACTCTGGACTAAGTCCTAATTAAATATAAACTTTTATGTCAGTCACTTAGTAATAAGTGTAGTAGGCCACAATGTCTAGATTGTTCAACCCTTCCTCACATTAGCAAACATTAGTATGAGTTGTACCATTAAATCCAAGTCTTTGGGACTAATATAAATGGGAGTGCTCCTCACTCTGAATACTGGTTCCACAACTGGGTCCAAAGCAAGCTGGCATCAGAAAAATAATTTAGGGCCATATTTTGCTACCCTTATTCATGCTATTACCTTACTATGTGAGTAGCACCATTGGTTTCAGTGGCATTATTTGCAGAGTAAGGTACTGGAGTGCAAGTAAGAGTGCTAGAATCCAGCCTTCACTATATTCAAAAGAGGGAGGGTTACTATTAATAATAACATAAGAATGGCCATACTGGGTCAGACCAAAGATCCATCCAGCCCAGTATCCTGTCTACCGACAGTGGCCAATGCCAAGTGTTCCAGAGCGAGTGAACCTAACAGGTAATGATCAAATGATCTCTCCCCTGCCATCCATCTCCACCCTCTGACAAACAGAGACTAGGAACACCATTCCTTACCATTCCTGGCTAATAGTCATTAATGGACTTAACTTCAATGCATTTATCTAGTTCTCTTTTAAACCCTGTTATAGTCCTGGCCTTCACAACCTCCTCAGGCAAAGAGCTCCACAGGTTGACTGGGCTCTGTGTGAAGAAGAACATCCTTTTATTTGTTTTAAACCTGCTGCCCATTTATTTCATTTAGTGTCCCAAAAAAGTACTACTCTATCAGATGCCTAACTTGCAAATGTGCCACATTTTTAGGAACCGCTTCTCCTACTTCCACCCAGCAGAGACCTCATACTGCACTTAGAAGAAAACAGCATGGAGTCTGTTTTTTTAGAATAACATGCCTGTCTTATTGCTGTGGGTTACCTGTCATCATGTGCCATAAAGTAACAATGAGAATACAATGCAATCTGATGTGGCTTCAGCTTTAAGGAAATGGCCCGTTTTGCTAACAGCAGGTAGAAGTGGGAAATTACCCATGGAACACTGCTATTTTCTCTGTGTGAAGGCAGAAGTACTGTATGCTGTGGATGTGAGATTGTCAGCAGCACCTTTACTTAAACACCATAGAAATTATTGGAATAATTTTGATACCACACTGAGAAGCTAAATAAGTGAAAACATCCCAGGATACCCTCCTCCTCCTCCTCACGTCAAAGGTTTTGACTTTTCCCCCATTCTTTTTAAATCCACTTGAAAAGAAAGAACAATGTACAACTCCATCACTTTGATATTCCACTAAACCTCCAAAAGAAAACATTTTCTGAAAGTTTAAAGGCTCAGAACTTTGCCCTCTCATGAGTTAATCCCATCTCCCGTTACTAAACTCTTTAGCTAGCACAATCATGGCTACACTGGGATATACAGTTCTGCAGAGGTCATTTATTATTGTTGGTATCTATAGCAATGCTTTCAGTAATCGAGAAAGTCAGGACTGTAATACTGACAATCCCTAGCGAATGAACCTGAGCAGGGGTTTGCATTATTTTTGCATACATGAACTCTGTGTTTAATTAGTGAGCTAGCTGATATAAAAGAAAACAAAAAAACTGGCATCACACAAATATCATCTCATCAGCATTCAGCAGAATTACCATAACATAAAAGAGATTAAATGTACCGAAAGAGGGGTAGAACTTTATTTTTTTTTCCAGTTACTAGGTATAATTTCTTTCTCTTTGTCCTCTCCACCTCAGCCTACCAATAATAAAGCAACTAACATACAGGTTGCTAAACATAAGAACCTATGTCTCATTCCATCCGGAGTACAGCTGCATAGGTCTGACATGAGATTTTGTATCTGCTAGATCAACAACCAGATATCTTTTGTGGAGATTATCCTCACGTCTTATACTGAAGTGTTGACATGCCCACTTGCACAAATTACAGTAAAAAATCCTCTTCCAAAACTGGATCAGTGATTGTAGCAGGGGCACCATTCCCACTTCTGTCCCAATTTGGAGGCACTATTATACTCTCTATAGAAGTTAGAGGCAGGTTGTTTGGACTGCAGTTAAACCAAGCATAGCAATAGCTACTACTGAAGGATGATCGGTTCTCTGAGGCTTTGGTATGAAGGGAGAAAAATAAAGGACAAAGGGTTCTTGGAATTCTCTGCTATGACTTCTTGCCTCATTTTGCCAGCCTGCACCAACACTTTACATTCTTTAGGAGCTGTTCTAGGGCCAGATTTTCAATGGGAGTTAAACACCTCACCTGCTTAGGTACTTTTGAAAATCCCTCTAGGCAACTATCTGCTTTTTTAGGCACTAAATACCTTTGAAAAGTAGGTTCCCATTGACAATGGACAGGATAGCTATTTCCTTCACCTTTTTTGCTCTCATCGATATAGTATTCAGAGGAGCCAAATCACCCACAATGGACAGCATTAAACAACCCACAACCCCACAAAAATACATGAAGAGTCACTGAGGAAGATATTATGAGAGGGAAAAGAGTAATCATTTAAGAGTCTGAGAAGAATGATCAGTATCAGCCAAGGAAATAAGAGAAAAGACTTACAATGGAACAGAGTTACATATCAAGCCAAGATTATAAGGGTTAACAAGTACTTATACCAGCCAGGATTTTCAGAGTGTAGAGTAGAAAGTGTATGGAGATCATCTCATGAAACACCTTCCTTTCCGTTAATAATTTTGTGAACCATCTCCTCTCCCATTTGCAAACACATGTTCCCTGGGTCAACTACTGTTTCTTACATGGAAAAGTAACATTATGAAAGTCTTAATTTAATATAGCATGTGAAAATAAGGAGAATAGCCAGCTCTACATGACCAGTCAGTTCTCCATGAATAACCAGTGGTCCAAAAATCACATTATGAGACCCTCTGTCCTAATCCATATATGTATAAGTGATGGGTCACGAAATTATGCTTTTTTCTGACTTAGTTTGATTTTTTTTTAAACTGAATTTTGTTACAGGTTAACATATGGATAATTTATTTTTATTGTATTTTCAAATAAAAATATACATATCTGGGCAGCAAATAATATGCTCAGAGATATACAGCCAATGAACAAACAAGCTAACTAACTAGATCCTGGTTTACAAACAGCATTATTCCCTGTCACAGATGATAATAAGACCAAACAGTGGAAGATCCTGCAGGCAGATGAAATAAACATAATCAATAGTATAAATAAAGAGAAGAATGAAATAAAAGAAAGAACATATTAACAAAGTGAAACTAACATGCCCAGACCTCATCTCCAAACATTGCATGAAACTGAAGGAACCTAGTGAACCTAGTAACTTTATGTTTTCAAATAATTAATAAGATAAGAAATACAATGTCAACGTAGGAGACATCTCTTTTCTCAGTTGATACAATTCTGCAAATTAGTATCCACTACAATCAGGACCTACCTGCTTCTTTTCTTTTCTTTTCTTTTCTTATTAAGGCAAAGTCACAATAAAATGTTAACATTCTACATTGCACATTACTTATTACTTATTCAGGGTCATGTTATTATTCAAATAACCTGGTTAAACATTCTGGCTTGCTTGTTGGAGAACCCCACTCTTCTGAGTACGCTAAAAAGGGTGACCAGATTTCTAAATACCAATCCTTTTTTGGCACTTCTCTTACGTACCTACTTGACATGAAATATTTCCATTACAAGGACAGTCCATGTTTTACTATATCACGTGCAAATAAATATATTAAGGTAGTAACCTCTCAGTCCCAGTTTGCCAGGCAACCCCCAATACCCTCTTTTAAATCTCTCTCCAGATCTCTCTTTTCCTGTAATGGCAATAAGCACTACATTCACTAAACTATTCCCTGCTCTTGATTTTCCTGTCTTCTTTGTTTGCATTTTAGACTTGGAAGACCTTCAGGGTAAGGAGTCTCTTTGCTTCTTTGCCTCACTGCTGGTGACATACAATAATAAAATACTTATCAATAAGCCTATTTTAGTGCACCAGAGAAACATAAACCAAATACAAAGAAAATTAGTTAGCTGAAAATTAAAGTGAAAAGAATTAGCACTATTGTCTCCACTGAAGTCTCAAACCCCCATTGACTTCAGTGGAGCCAAAATCAAAATGTTCAAACTTCAGTGCTTGAAGTTAGGCACCTAAATCCAAGGGAGCTGTGAATGATTAACATTTCAGAGAATCAGGCCATTTTTATTCGCTGCCTAAATATGGAATTAGGTGCATATGTTTAGCACCAATGGCATTGAGCTCAGTGGGACTATTCCGAGTTCGTAAAGTTAAGTATGGGCTTAACTATTTGTTAAATTAGAACCCAACTTTAAAAATACTGGCATAATTATAGCCCTTTCACAAAGCCAATAACTGCAAGCAATATTTCAGTGTCTTCAAGATATTGTGCCTGAAACTTCTCAGCCTTGCAACTTATTATTATGTTCATTTTAACTTGAAGGCAAATATTCCTCAATGAGTCCATGCAAATTGGATTTGTAATATTTTTGCATACAGAATAATCTAAAAATGTACTATAGAGATCACAACAGACAAGGATTTAAAAAAGGAAATATTTCCCACATGCTTAATGACCCTCGGACATAAATCCATGTCATAATACTTACTTGGTCTTAAAAAGCTGTTTGTCTCATCTCAGTGACAATTCATTCTTTCGACTTTGGTTTATGTTTTTGAGCTTTCTCTCTGGGAAATGAATCATTTTACATAATTACAAAAATTAGGTTTGTCTTTAGCCAGCAAGAGCCAGTATTTGCCTGCCATGTCCTCCCTCTGCTGGACACTCACCAGGTGGCTGCGACTGAGATTCCATAAGCTGCATCCATGTGCTCTTATGCTTCCCTGGGCCTCAATAAGCTGCATCACTCTCTCTCCCCTTGGCCTCTGGCATACTTCCTTAGAACGCACCCTGTTATCCCTAAGTCCAGCTGCCTTAGGCTCCCAGGACCAGTACTGACTCTCCAGTTACTTACGCACACTTCTCTCAGAACTCCAAATTTCACAGTTTAACACTTCAGGGGCACGTGATAGGTGAAGCAAACAGACACACAGATTGGCATTGCAAAGGCTTCTAAACACAATTACTCTTAGATAGTGTGAGATATACACAAATCTAGGCACAACAATAAACACATCTGTACACATTTTCCTGCCCCACTTGCCTCACCACTCCTGGCATTCTTAGGCTTATGTCAGAGTCCTCGAAAGCTCCAGGATCCCTCCTCCACCCCCCCTGTCCTCTTGCCCTCTGGCTTCTCCTCCAAACACGGAGTCTCTTTGGTCTCTCTTCTCCTTCTCTCTCTAAAATGTCTGGTGGGATGCCCACTCTTTTATAACCTCCAGTCCCCTTTGGCAGGTGACATGGCTGATCAGCCTTATCAGGTGACCAAAGATCCTTTCCCAGGTGATCCATTGTTTAGCTACCACTCTCTTGCAATACAGGCTTGAAAAACTGGTTTCCCCTGAGCAGTAACCATCTTTTTGTCCAAGAGTACTCCATTAAATGGACAATGGACAAAGTTAGTGCCTCAGTATTGATAGCGCTGTGTCACCATCCCTTGGAATTTTAGGCCACAATGAAAGAAAGAGACAGCAGGAAGGCAAAGACCAACTTTACAATCACAATGGAGTTTGCAGTTTGACATAGACATATTCAGGGCATTCATAATCTCAAACAGAATTCATAAATTGCTTATAGACAGATTCCCCAAATTATCATATTGCCCATGGGCCATATTGTGGTATAAGTCTTTGTTTACCATTGCATGCCATATGCCATTGTTTCCAATGAAAGTGACATGAAGTGCCATGATTTCATGAAGATGCATCCACATTATCTCATGTAGACATTAAAGGGACATGACCCCCATAAAAAATTAAATATCCTGCAGTTCATAAAATTTTACTCCCCACTAATATTCTGTTCTTGCTTTATCTGTTTTTTCCTTCATATTCAGAGATGACCACTGAACCTTGCTATTGGGTTGATCTCTGTCATATGTTATATGTTTAAAATCTTTAGAACTCTGATACAGAATTACTGCACAGATGCAAGGTTGTGATGGAAGTTAATAAAAAAAGAAAACATTGCCTGAAAACAGATGTTTGGATTTTGAAGCTCAAATATAGCTGATTCTCTACAGATAAACCCAGATTTCACCAAGTCTAAGGGATAAGAGGAAAACATTCCTTCTTTAATCTGATTTACTTTACTTACCAGCATTCAGATAAGATAGAACCTCCATCTTTTATGCCTTTATCTTTTGAATGATTAATCAGTAGCTTTTTTATTTTCTTCTACTGGAGCATCTGTGTATCTAATAGACAACAAATCACATATTATGGGGATTCTGGGATTTACTGCTGATTGCTTGTTTTCCTCATTTATAAGATAAAGTTGAAGGCAATAATCAGGCATAGGGACCAGTTTTAATGCTTTTTTGATGAAAACAATTCCAACTAAAGTGAAAAAAGTCAACACCCAACAAGACAAAAAACAAAAATACCCATGGTTACTGTCCAAAGTTGGGCTACATTTATCAGTATGCCCATTGCACTACCAGAATATTGGAGAAAACTGACTGGAAGAAGCCTAATTAAAATTTAAAATGAAGACTGATATACTGGCTGCCAGCATGCTTGTCATTCTCTTTTGATTGGAATATTTATGGTATCAGCTAGGAGAAAAAGTCATTAACAGCAAAGTATGTGATATTTTACAGTAAGAAGCCTGTAATATCAATACTAACAAGCTATTGAGGACATCAAATCTCGATGCTGACCTTAACAGTAAGAAGTAAATAGATATTATGCCACCATCTACAAATTCAACAAGCTTCTGTCAAAATGAATTGAAAAAAACAAGCAAACTCACTGGGGAAAATATCTATCCTCAAAGATGTGTAAGCCAGCAGTAATATGCTTTTGACATACAGAACAATAGAAACAAATTAAAGCCATTAAAATAGTTATAACATGAATATGTTAGAGTAGATTTTAGTTATTTAACAAAGAAAATGCATTTCATTCTTGTTCACTTTTAAAACAGCACCATAAAGGATTTACTTTAATTTCCTCCCAAAATGTCCCATAAAACTGATAAAATAGATTTTTCTTGTAGAGAATTGGCACAGTGGACCTGATTTGCAAAATTATCTTACAAAAAATGCATGTGCCATTACATGCACGATTTGTGTATACAGTTGATGAATGCACAGATAGCCAATTGGATGGCTAATTGTACATGTAAATGACGTAATTGCACAGTTATAGAAAAAAATAGGGGCCTGATCTCAACCCCCCACTTGTTGCCCATGAACCAGTGGTCCATGGAATATGCAGTACCTGGAACTTCACCTGGTTGGGAGTTTTCCAACAAAAAAGATTTAATCAGAAAATGTCAATTAGTTGAAACCAAATCTTTTTTTGGAATTGTATGAGTTTCAATAATGCTTTAACTGGGAAAGGTTTCTCTGGTTTGGATAGAATTGCTGGTCAAAACCAAAGACAGAGACACACCCTTCCGCAACTCGGAATAACTCAGTGACTAGGACACTTGTCAGGGATGTGAATTATTCAGCTTAAAGTCTCTCCTCTTGCCTGATTCACACCAGGAACTTGAACCTCAGTCTCCCACATCCTTAACCAACTGATTATGAGCTATTCTGGGGTAGGTCTCTTTCACTGTCTCCTTTGGAGCTGCTCCACTTTGTATAAATAACTATTGTGACAAAGTTCCTCCTCTGTCTTGGTGGGTCCTGTGCTTATTGGCAGATTTGTTCGCCTCAGAAATTCACCATGTGGGTCAGAGAACAGCCCAGAGACCTTCCCCTCTGGTAGAATCCACAGTCCAGGTCAATTCTTCTGGTGGACTGCATCTATCTAGAGTGCCCCCTGGAACAGCTGCACAACATCTACAACTCCCCGGGCTACTTCCCCATGGCCTCCTCCCAACACCTTCTTTATCCTCATCACAGGACCTTTCTCCTGGTGCCTGATAGTGCTCGTACTCTTCAATCCTTCAGCAATACACCTTCCCACTCTCAGCTCCTAGTGACTCTTGCTCCTAGTTCCTCACATGCACACTACAAACTGAAGTGAGGTCCTTTTTAAACTCTGGTGCCCTGATTAACTAGCCTGTCCAAATTAATTCTAGCAGTTTCTTCTTAATTGGCTCCAGATGTCCTAATTAGCCTGCCTGCCTTAATTGGTTCCAGCAAGTTCCTGCTTGTTCTGAAACTGCCCCTGTTACCTTACCCAGTGAAAAGGGATCTACTTAATCTGGGACTAATATAGCTTCCTTCTAACACTGTCCTGTAGCCATCTGGCCTGACCCTGTCATACTATCCATTGGAGCAGGGATTTGAACCTGGATCTCACACAGCACAGGTCTAAATACAGGGGTATAACGACATTTTCTCTCCCTGCTCTAATTCATATTTAACTATTTATACAAAGTGGAACTGCTACAATAAGGGAAACCTAGCCCAGGATACAACATAGCCTGGTGGCCAGTATACTCACTTAGGCTGCAGAAGACCAGGATTCAAATCTCTGCTCCAAAGTAGGGCTTGAACCTAGCTTTACTAATCCTATTAAACTATTCTGGTATGGAGTGTGTTTCTCTCTTCCTTAAAAAAAAGAAATCTCTAAAGGCCTCTGTTTCCTCTGTTTTATCCCAGCAGGGAATGGGAAAATGTTTGACATCTCAGAAGTTTCCAACTCTATCTGGAACATCTCATTGATTCTTCAGAATAGCCCAAAGAAGAGTACATGGCAGTAATCCAACCTGGAAGTGACCATGGCATGGATAACTGTGGTGAGGTCATCACAAGCAAGGAAAAACTGTAACATCCTTGCTAATCATAGAAGAAAAATAGTAGTACAAGTCACAGCTGCCATCTTGGATTCCAAAAGCACCCGTAAGACTACACCTGTTACACCTCTTTACACACCACCTCAGCACTGGATCCTCTATTATTAATTAAGACTGCTTTATGAATACTTTCTCACAGTTCTAGTTTGCAGTCTTTCCTTCAATGAAATAAAGGAGGATAATTTTTGAAGGGCTATGCTTTGAGAGATCAATAAAAGCCTCAGTAGCTGAGATAATAGCAAAATCCAGTAATGGGAAAATGGGAAAAGAGAGTAATGATTCATTATCCTTGTCATATGACAGGTACAGTGAGGGTCTATGAACCAAGATGGGGGCTTTCTTTACAACCTTCTGCCTTAAGTGATTCTGTGTATTGATTGCTCTACTATTGTTTGTGTTCAGAGCTGATCCTATTACTAGCTAGCTATGAATGACTGGACCTCTGGTAAGTCTAAAGAAATCTGTTTTCTGCTTGCTTCCATCCTGTCACTTTCTTTAGTATAAGTATTGAATCTTCTTGTTCATATCAATGGCATCCAACCAAACTAGGCCACAAAAAATAAGAGTGAAACTTTAAAAGCAAGCTGAAGTGAAGTCTTCATTATTAGAATTAAAATGTATTTAATTACAAAGGAAACGGATGTGTCTCCTTCATGAAAACAGATATTTAAAAGGTTTAAAATAATTTAACAAGGTTGAAAAATCTTTTAACCAGAATCTATAGGGAATTAATAAGGGAAAGTCAATGAGGAATTAAGATTAATCATTTACAGTCATGTGCTTTACTGATGCATGAGGTTAAATCATCATTTCCTGTGCAAAATCAGTGGGAAGCAAGCACATTTATATCAGTCTGAAGCCAACAATAACCAAGCTCAATTCTCAGGTGAGACCTTATGGATGGGACACAGATCAGCCATTAATAGAGAGGTTCTGCCTCTCCACACTTCTCCCGCCTTCGCTGCTTCCCCCAGGACACAGCTTCCCTTTCTGAAGGTGATGGAAGCCATGAAATGGTTATTCATGCTGAAACTTTTGAGTTTCAGCTCTTGCTTGAATTGCCACTGGAAATTATCGAAAAAAAGCTATCTTCTGACTCTGAGTCCCATTCAAATCCCATTGACTTAAATGAGAATTAGCTCAATCCTTCTGCCTTCACCAGGTAGCTGCTTGTGTAAACCTGCTGAGTTCAGCTGCACAATGTGTGCACAGAAGAGCACTGGGAGCCTTAGCAGAAAGAAGGATGATATCTCATAAGCTGTGTTCCACCACACATACTAGCCAGGGTCAAGGTTTTCAGAAATGAGGTACCTAACGTTGGGCCCCTACTTCCATTTTTTGCCCCTAAAGAAGTAATTCAAGTTGAAAAAATTATGAGCACCCAGCAGCTCCCACTTGAGTGCTGAGCACTTTTGAACATCAGGCCACTTATTGAGGAGCATAGTTTTAGGATCTTTTAGAATCCTCTTTTTTAAAAAATCCAAGTCCAGATTTCATCTCGTATCTGTCTGACGGGATGATCTGTTCCATGGTTTGTAAATATATATGAGCTATGTACATTTGGAAGGAGGTCTAACATTCCAGAAAGAAAATGCATTGTAGACTTGTACTCCAAAATGGTGTTTTATCTAACCAATTTGTCTGCAACAGTCTATTATATGAACATAATGCTATAAAAAATAAACTCTGAGGTATCCCCCTTCCTTTCTTAGTAGAATTTATGAAGTCCTGTTCACTTTATTTATATTGTTCTTTACCAGTGGATACAGCACTGAAAGGGTTAAAATGAGCAGTAACTGCCATGTATTTGATTCCATCAGATTTCTGACTCATAAACTGAATGGATTATATGCTTAAACATTGGTTTCCTTAGCTCTGGTATTAGTATTGCTGTTTAGTGAAAAATAATCCTGGGTTTAGTAACAATAAAAGAACCGCCTGTATTTTTTTGTAAAGCCCTGGATAGAAGAGCTCATTGTCTATTTTCCACTGTGAGATGTTTCATCCCCAAACACCTAGAATATACTTATTAAGCAAGTTAGTTTTCCAAATATAAGAGGAGATTTATGCAGCTGAGAGGAGATTATCAACAACACTGTGATTTGTGAAACGCAAGGCTGTTGAGAAAAAAATGCTGTTCAGTTTTGACAGCCTGTACCCCCTTCTTGGCAAGTATTAAATGAAAGGAGATAAGGCAAAATACTACTATGCATTAATTTTTTTACATTAAACAAAATTTTGCTTGTGCATAGGATTTCAGAATATGAAACTTGAAACACCAAAGTGCCTCTCTTCTTTAAAAAACCAAGTACATCTGCTTTTCTGATGCTGCTAGATTAGTAATAAATTGGATCCTTAGATAGACACTTGCAGTTTAGAAATGACATCTTAGCAATTACTTAGTTTAAGTACACAATTGGTACCATTTGCTTCTTAAACTTGATTCTTACTAGTGGTCTTTTATGCATTTCTGATGGACCCGAGCCATGGAAACATCATTCCTTATGAGATAGGCTTCCTTCCTTTCGCCATGCTCCCTTGACCATGTACACTCCAGATAACTTCTTTGCTATCTCTTTGTAGAAGTTGAAGGTTTTTTCATCTCTCCAGAGTGGTCTGCATGAAATTACCAAATAGCCTAGGACTTAATTGGTCTAATTAAAACATGAAATTTAGTAAGATCAGAAAGTGACAATCAAATTAAAAACAAAATAAATATTCATGACAGTGAGACTGGCTCTCTGCAATGGTCACTTCACTGGCTTCCCTTAGATTTACTTACAGGGGATTTTTTTTTAAAATGACTATATATTTCTAAAATGTGCTTTTGTTTTTCTCCTTTCTTTTTCATAGAATCATAGAAATGTAGGGCTGGGAGGGACCTTGAGAGGTCACCATCTCCAGCCCCCTGCACTAAGGCAGGACAAAGTAAACTTAGACCATCTCTGACAGGTGTTTGTCCAACCTGTTCTTAAAAGCCTCCAGTGACAGAGATTCCACAACTACTTGTGGACACCTATTCCAGAACTTAACTACCTTTATAGTTAGAAAGCTTTTCCTAATATCTAACCGAAATCTTCCTTGCTGCAGATTAAGGCCTTTTCTTTTCATCCTCTCTTCAGTGGACATGGAGAACAACTGCTCACCATTCTCTTTATAAGAGCCCTTAGCATATCTGTAGACTATCAGGTCCCCTCTCAATCTCTGCTCCCCTCAACTAAATGTGCCCAGTTTTTAAATCTTTCCTTATAGATCAAGTTTTCTGTTTTATTATTTTTATTGCTCTCCTCTGGACTCTTTCAAATTTATCCACATCTTTCCTAAAGTGTGACTCTGAAGAATTGGATACAGTTCAATTCTGAGCCACTCAGCCTGTGAAAAACGACATCTTCTGATTTTTGGTGTCTCCCATACACACATCTCTGTGATCAATTTTGAATGTAAATGTGTGAAAGGCTTCATTATTGTATCAGGAAAATATTACATCAGCTCTTCTGCAATGTCACATTTGATCAAATAGACCAGCTGGCTGGAAGGGTAATAGTCTTTGTTCTCCTTTCAATGTTTTTTGTCCTCCAAGTTGTTCACCTCCTCTGCCAATCTAACTCTGTGGGCATTTTTCAATTTCCTCTCTCAAAAACTTAGCATTTCAAAGTCCCTTTAATTTTTCCGACAGTTAAGTCAGTTTAAAGGGTTAAGGTAACTGGCTCCAGGCTTAGCCATTGTCCTTGTTTGGATTGAGCAAGATCGCTCTATCTTCAAAGCGACTGTATATTATATTGCATAGCTGCCTCTTACCTGCATTTCTGCTCTGTATCAGGAGTGGATCAT
Source organism: Gopherus evgoodei (assembly GCF_007399415.2). Classification (NCBI taxonomy): domain Eukaryota; kingdom Metazoa; phylum Chordata; order Testudines; family Testudinidae; genus Gopherus; species Gopherus evgoodei. The sequence continues at coordinate 27,951,855 of NC_044333.1, forward strand.
TGACAAACTAGAGTCCGTCTCTCACAATGACATACCAACTATTAAAAAATTCATAGCCTTCAATGTTTTGTGAAGTCACGTGCCAGACATATATCACTGCCAGGCCTCTGGAAATGTTAGTTATGTTTCTATAAACTGTGACAAACATTCAATCTGTACAAAACCTACATGCTAAGAAAAGAAAAACAAAACAAAAAAAAAGCGAAGCAGGTTAGCCATAGAAAAGTGGGACAGCAGCAAAAATAGTTACAGGGTTACACTATAAATGCTCTTCTACTTCAAAACACAGCTGGTGCCAACCTGGGCCCCAGTCAGTCAAAACCAAAGGGAGCTGTTTAACTTGGCCACTTAAATGGGTAAACCTGCTTGTAATTTGGCACTTTTTGCAGATATCACACGTCTATGCAACCTTTATTTTTCTTTCAGTTTTTCTTGTATATCTTCTATAGGTTTTAATGAGGAATCACAGCCTTTTTCCTTCAAAAACTAATTAGGTGATAGAAATTAAAATTTAATCATCCATAGCAAGCCTTTAGGTTGTCATTTTTAGTAAAACAACCCCCCATTATTTAGAGAGCGATATAAAATCAATTGAGAGATGAATTTTCAGAACATAATTTTTCAATTTCTACACAATGGGACAAGTTCTGCTTTCATTTTACCAGGGTAAATGAAGTCAGACTAACTTCACTGATATTTTAGTTACTGTGAATACAACAGATAACAAAGGGCTTGTCTACATAAATACTTTAGTTCATAGCAAATCTACCCCACACTAGCTTGCCATGCTCTATATATCTGTATAGAGTCTGCTGCCATGCACTAACAATTCCCTAGTGTGTTTGAGTCTACTTTGACATGAATATGGCCCTGTCTGTGGGAGGAGTGCTGGAACATTTATATTCTCTTGTATCCAATCATATGTGATTGTTGAATGAAGGCAGAAAGGATCACTCAGTGCCAGTGGTGAAATGAGGAAACCTGCTATAAAATATTCCAAGAAAAAAAGATTATCATCACTAAAAGTAGGAATAGAGAAGTAGTAAATTAAAAAGATGTTTAATTTTAAATATAAAGATATAAAAAATATAAATAGCTTTATTTATAATTATATGTATGTATTCTTCCCCAAGTACAGAAAATAAATCATATTATATTTTTCTGTTGATCCTATTTTATGTTATTGACCTAAGTGGCAAAATTGTCATTTTTAAGTAGGCCTAATCCAAAATCTACTAAAGCCAATAGGAACCTTTCCATTGATTTTTATTGGCTTTGGCAAAGCCTAAAGTACACACATCAAACTGAATAGGATGCACTAAAATTTACAAGCGAAAGGCAATTTTTTTTCAATTAAAGAGCTGATTACTACAGATAACCAATATGTTTCAAATGAGATTTTTTGATAAAAATTGACTTTTCAAATTATTGAAAAATGCAAAAATTTTAAAAAATTCAAAATGTTCAATGGTTCTGTGATACTACTTAATGAACAAAACAATTCATTTTGTTTGTTTGAATAGAAAATTTTCAAGATTGCTTTTTGATTCCTGTCTCAAAAACTGAAAATAGAAAATAAAAAATGAGTCTGTTGAATTTGAATTGAAATTAACATTTTTGTTTTGAATCCAATGGAAATGAAATATTTCAAGACATTTTATCAAAATTGGAAACAAAAACTGTGAAATTTCTATTGAAATGATTTTTTTTTAATTGAAAACATTTCATGGAAAATTATTTCCATTTTTTGATCAGCTCTCTAGATTTCCATAATTTCAGGGCCAAATTTTTCAACTGACTTCAATCTGGCCTCCCAGCATGAACAAATATATTTTTCCACTTTCAAACCTGGGCATTCATATATAAAAGTCAAGTAGTTAGATGCCTAAATACCCATGGGTCTGAGTCCAATCTTACTTTCCTCATTTTAACAACATGGCAGGATTTGTCATTTCTGCTGCAATCATCTTTGTAGTGCCTTCCTTGTTGCCCCTATGCCTAGACAGTGAAATCCTACCCTAATTGAAGTCAATAGCAAAACTCCCATTGGTCTAGGATTTCACTCTGAGAGTTTTCATGAGCTGACCTGAAAAGTCACTACCTGCTCCTCCTTCATATGTCTCAAGGCCCATTTCTGCTTTGTCCCTCTTGCCTCCTACTCCTTTTTGCCCTCATTTGCTGTTTCTTGTCTGTGAGTGGGCTGGAGCAATATCTCAATATGGGTCTGTACAAGTGCTTAGTGTGATGGAGCCCCACTACTGACTACAACTTCAGAGCACTTCCACAATACTCCCTGCCCCCTCTTCTGTTCAGCAGAGAGGCTGGGAGTACAGTTTGACTGGATCAATAGAGATAACACCCTGAATGAAGATGCAGGATTGGCTGCTCCAGCACCTTCGTCTCCACAGCTGCCCAGAATGTATTACAGAATGTCTCCATCTTCTCCTGCCATGGTAGGGAGACAATAAAGAAGGGGAGAGCTGATTCGTTCTTGTGCATGTGCCCCCTTTCTCTCCTTTGGATGAAAGCTGTTCTACGGCCACTCTGCTGCTGTTGCTGTTCCATGGCATATGGTTGAGATACAGTTTGAATGGGTTTTGTAAGAGGTTGTGGGTCAGACTGCATTTCTGGAGATCAAGTAGTAATGTTTCCCTCTGGAAAGTGTTACCTTCCTCACAGCATCCTGATGTCCTGGTTTTAGGTTAGTAAGAAGTAAGGACAGGTATTTAAAATTAGTGTTTCACGTAGTGCCTGCTGGGTAAGAACATGAGCCCATGCTAACTGCTAGCCTGCAGCACACTAAGAGTCTGTGTGGACCTGCAGGTGCTCACCAAAAATTCCCTAGTGTGTTTAACCTGATCTTGTTCCAACGTAAGGTAGATCAAAGCCCACTAAGGAAATTTTAGTGTGCGGCAGCAGTAGATTTGACACGTCTGAAATATAAAAAAATGGGACATCTGGGATAATCCTGAGCCCATAAAACTGGACAGCTGGCAGTTCATACTGAGCCATCTTTCAGATTTCCTGGGACAGCTACCTCAAAAAAGGGATGATCCCGGACAGATGGCAATCCTAGGCAGCAGGGTCCACATGGGCACTTACTGAGCAGCCGGCTAGTGCGGAGTAAAGTCATACCTTGGCTTGCCATGAATGAAGGCTACATCTGCAACAGGAGTTTGGTTCCGCTGCTCATGTACACACACTCATGCTAGTTCTCACCAAGCTAACACATGTGTAAATAGCAGTGTAGATGCTGTAGCATAACTAGCGGTAGCAGAGGCTTGGCTGAGTTGCACTAAATACATATTCACCAGTGTCAGGTAGGTTTCTATGTGGCACAGCTCAGCTATGCCTCCTACATTGCTACTTGTGCTACTGTCTCTACACTGCTTTTTATACCATGCTAGCTTGAAGAGAGCTAGCGTGAACTTGTGTACACAAGCTGCAGAATCACATCTCTAGCTTGCAGTGCAGGTGTAGACTGAGAGCATGTGTATACTACATAATTAGGTCAATTTAAGTTAGGTCGACCTGCAGCCCCTGCAGTAATTAAATCAGCTCTTCATGTCCACACTATGCTCCTTCTGTCAGTGATGCGTGTCCTTACCAGGTGTGCTTTACGGTGACCAGATGTCCTGATAAAATTGGGACCATCCCAATCTTCAGCAGTTTGTCCCACATTCCAACAGATATATGGTTGGGATGACATTTGTCCCCATATTCTGGCTGGGTTTTTTTTTTTTTTTGCTTCGGTGGTGCTCTGACTCGGCTATTTTTTTGCTTTGTCTGCACTCTGGACCTGCCCCCCCCCTCATGTGTCCTGATATTTTGTTCATGTAATCTGGTCACTCTAGTGCTTGCATAGATTTAAGGGGGCACTGACAGCTGGAGCCCCACTGCCAAAATCATACAGCTCGAGCTGTCAAAGCTGGGACGGTGGGGCTCCAGCTGTCAGCCCTGGGGAGCAGGGTTCTGGCTGTCAAAGGCAGCCACAGGTGAAATACGCAATGTTGTGCCTACATGGAAACTGTGTTGACCTAACTCCATCAACCTAATTCTGACACCTCTTGTGGAGATGGAGTTATTAGGTCAGTGTAACGAGGGAGTTAAATCTGCAGGAGGTACACTTCATTGTAGATTCCTACATAATTAGCTCGACTTAAGCTGTCTTACATAAACCTAACTTTGTAGCATAGACCAGGCCTAAATGTTTGCGTGTCTGAGCTCTAAAGAGAAGCGCAGAAGTGCTGCAACTGCAGCTAGCATTATAGCCTTGTGCACAGAAACTGACTTCCTGGTGCCTCTTCCAGTATCTACCCTCCTGCAACCAGTGCTCTATTCTCCAAGCTCCATGGAGAGTGCTACAGTAAGTTTAATAAGCAGAGTTTGTACTTTCATTGCAACTCAGGTCCGGTGTCCAGCCCAGATGAGAGGCTCAAAGGAATTGGCTCCCTGAACTAGACATGAGACTAGGGTGATGACTAGTGGATCTTATTAGCCTGTAGGGAGGAAGGGAGACTGTTCGTCTTTGCAGACTGAGGTACCCTTCATGTGTATTCTCATTCCATTTCAAAGGGGGAGGGTGAGAGGATTAAAAGGGGATCTGATTCCTAGGGACTATGCTGAAGTGGAGTGACCCTGAATATTGGTATGGCATGAGGCCATTTAACACAACTAAAGATTTGGTGTTTAGGGAAGAGATTAGCCTCTCCCATAAAGGCTGACTTAATTAAAACAAGATCTGCCTTTTAAAATCTATCTCTGTGTTTAACATTTCTGCATGCCATAATCAGTATTAACAAATATCAAATATGTTAAACTGTGGAAGCTAGATTAGAAGCTGCTTCTAAAAATATGATTGATAATGTTTAACTACTAGACAGAATCCAAATATAATATACTTGCTTGCTATATATTTCCCTTTAATGTCTGAGCCCAGAGAGGGCTTTCTGACAGGTAAAAGAGTTCTTCAACTGAATTGGTAAAGGCCTGCCCTATGGTGGTGAAAATCACAAATCTGATCCCAATGAACTGCCGTGGTGGCTAAGCGTCTGAGCCGCACCTTAAGATATGCCCCACTTCTGACCATTGGAGAGTTTGGCATCTGAACATGAATTGTGCCTCTTGAGCTACATACTATTCACATACAAAAAATGTGTTTAAACAGGCTAATCTGTAAAAACTCTATATGAATTTATAGAGAGTCATGCATCCGACGAAGTGGGTATTCACCCACAAAAGCTCATGCTCCAATACGCCTATTAGTCTATAAGGTGCCACAGGACTCTTTGCTGCTGTATGAATTTAGTGGATCCTAAATATGTATATCTACAAACCTTTAGAGATATTTCAGTGTAGTGAATTAATAACACACTTTAATGGAAGATTATAAAGTAAATGAAATACAAGATATACATTTAAATAACATTAAGGTTATAATACAAAAGAAGAAAAGCGTAGAAATTCTGAATTAAACTGATACTCCAAGCCCTTTCTTTATATTTCATATGGGATTGAGTTGAAGATGGATTGTCAGTGTTAACATTGAATTTCCAGACATCTGTCTGTTCTTAGAAGAAGCTTAATGTAACTTAAATGTAGCTTTTGATGTTTAATTTCTTTCACAATATCTTTCGTGGAAGAACAGAAAAAACTTTTCTTTCCTGTATAACCTTAGGGCCAAGCTTTCAGAGTCTAATTTTTTTTTTAAAAACAACCCTGTGTATCTAATTAAAGTGGGATACACATAGTTTACCTACCTTGTTCAACTTTTCTTTAATTTACCTATTTACGCTGGTTTTGAAAAAAAAAATGTCAGGTAATTTTAGTACTCATGGAAAGTGGCAGGCTGTTGGACTAAGAGTGCAACAGCACAACTGTGGAATTGCTAGTAGGCAGTAGGATTTACCAAACACAATAGGAGTTATGGATACCATAAGGTAAATAACACTAAACTTCTGTTTTAATATATTATCAACACACATTTCTGATTTTAATGAATTTCTATTTAAATACATTATGCTGAGTTTTAAGGGAAATGATTAAGTCCTACTACATTACAGTTGGTAAAGAGCTAGGCTAAATCCTGCCTATGCTATACTGACCATGGAAGAGTACATGGGGCCAGAATAAGACAGGATACATTAGGGTTCTGGGGAAATGTACTCTAATGCATTCATTACGGGTAAACGTGCCATGACCATGAATGGAAGATGATCATTTCATGTACCTTTTGCTGGATTCTGAATGATCGTTGTACATCTTACATCTTCTGTTTGATCTTTGTCTCTTGTTAGCATGTGGCCATACAGCTTTTTTTTAAAAAAGAGCCACAGACTCCCCTACATCTTATTTCCAAAGTCGTTCTGGTCCCATTTGAGCAAAACACTTAAGCATGTGTTACTGTGTTTTGCTAAACTGGGAGCTAGATGCACAAGAAGTCTGTTGTGCCTAATTACACTCCCAGTTCAGCAGGTCATGCCCCAGTGGGGCTGTTGTGAGCTGATGGCTGCATTTAGAGCTCCCCTCGGTAGTGATCATAAGAACACATGGGTTGGAATCTGGTACAACTGCTGCACAGGTGCATCATGTTTTAAATGTTTCCTCTCTTCCCAACATTAGAGAAAGTATTGTGGGTTAGATTGTGTTCTCAAGAGAATGAAAAAATGGCCTGACAGGTACAGAAGAATATATAAGAAGATTAAGGACGATCTTGTGGTTCAGGGACTGGACTGGGACTCTGGAGATTAGATTTCAGTTCCAGGCTTTAAGAACATAAGAAAGACCATACTGGGTCAGACTAATGGTCCATCTAGCTTAGTATCCTGTCTTCTGACAGTGGCCAATGCCAGGTGTCCCAGAGGGAATGAACAGAACAGGCAGGCATCCAGAGATCCATCCCCTGTCATCCACTCCCAGCTTCTGGCAATCAGAGGCTAGGGACACTTTAGAGCATGGAGTTGCCTCCCTGACCATCTTGGCTAATAACCATTGATGGATCTATCGTCCTTAAACTGTTGTTCTTTTTTGAACCCGCTTATAGTTTTGGCCTTCGCAATGTTGCCTGGCAGTGAGTTCCACAGCTTGGCTGTGAGTTGTGTGAATAAATACTTCCTTATGTTTGTTTTAAACCAGCTGCCTATGAATTTCATTGGGCAACCCCTTGTTCTTGCATTATGTGAAGGTGTAAATAACACTTCCTTATTTCCTTTCTCCACCTCAGTCATGATTTTAATGGACCTCTGTCATATCTCTTCTTAGTCATCTCTTTTCCAAGCTGAAAAGTCCCAGTCTTTTTAATCTTTCCTCATATGGAAACTGTTCAATACCCCTAATCATTTTTGCTACCCTTCTCTGTGAGCTGGGGTGGCTGGTGAGTGCGGGCAGGTGCCAGGCAGCAGCTGGTTACCTGTTATCTCTGCTGCCCACCCATCAGCCCCTTATCTGCTCCTTCTCTCGCTGTCCTCTCTCTGCTTTGCCCCTTCACACACCCCCTGTGGGACGCACCCCACTCCTAGTACCATACAGAGAACCAGCCCCGATCGGAGAACTCAGCTCACCAACAGCCTGGCTGGCCAGCTCCTTCCTTTCCCCACTGCCTCTGGTTGGGCTGATAGCCCAGGAAAATCCAAGACCCTCTGGCCCAGGTAGGGTGACCAGACATCCTGATAAAATCCGGATTGTCCCGATTTTTAGGCATTTGTCCCGCATCCCGATTGATGTTTGGTCAGGATGCAATTTTTCCTGATATTTCACACTCCTGTTTTGGTTTGGTTTGTCCTACCAGCTGGACTCTGCTTTTTTTTTGCTCTGCCGGCGAGACCCCGCTTCCATCCTCCTCCCTCTACTTTGAAAATTTCCTGCTTAGAGTTCGAGCTCTTTGGGACAGAAACTGTCTCTAATTTTGTACAGAGCATAACTCATGGGTCCCCAGTACTAGCTGGAGTATCTAGGCACTACTATAATAAAATAATAATAAATAAAATAAAACAACAACAATAACAAAATCTAGAGAAGATGAAATCAAGGATGGAGAAGTAGATGTGTCACATACTAAAAGCATTAACCTTCAAAATCTGATGCAATGTTTTTCAGTAAGAAATGCAAGTTGCACATGAGAATGTGTATTTCGGTCACATTGGCAGGCTTTAGAGTTAATTTCTAATTTTTTAAAGCTGATTAGAGCTGCCATATCATTAAGACTTTACAAATACATCTGAACAATAAAGTGTATTATTAATAGGATAGTTATGGCCTGTGAGTATTTGATATTGTTGTTTGTTATTTACTCTTAAAGAGGGATTTTAATCAAGTTTACCATCCTCATAAAGTCTGTTTTGCATTTAAATAAGCACCCTTAAAAATTGATCTGTTTTGTGTAATTGAGCAAAGCCTCATTCTGAAACTTCAGGGTAATTTATTATACTGAATCTGCTGGCAAGGAATATGTGTTGCATTATATTTTTAATCTTATCAAATTTCTGCTGATTTGTAATGACAATGTCTGTTTATCATAATTATTCTGAGTTGCCTGGTTAATAAAACCTGAAGAACTATGTGGGAATTCTACCAATAAGGAATGTTAAACTTATTATCTATGTATGGTTTTCTGATACCGGTGGTCCTTCATGGGATCTATGAAGCATTTATTTCAGTACTGTCTCTATTACTACAATTGTTAATGGTTTCAGTGTATGAAACACCAGTTTTCAAGAATTTATAACTTGATAATATACTCAAGGCAAAATATATCCTGCAATAGCCCAACACAGGTGTAATTTTCAAATTAAATTTGATATGAGGAGTTTGTTTTATTTTATCTTATTGAGATTGTTAAAGTTACATGCTCTTATACTGTAACTTAAAAAAGTCTTTGTTTTTTGTAATGATCACTTGAAGGCAATTATGGTAGAGAGTAATTGCATTCACTCACTTGGAGCCATATTAGCCATCATTTTTTAAGCAGAACTCCCAATTGGCTTCTATATTGATTCCAAACTATATCGTCAATTTTTAATCAGGACTTGTCGCTGAAAGTAATGTGATACTTTCAAAGGGGAGTTCTGCTTTAATAATAATAATAATAATAGTAATAATAATAATAATAATAATAAAAACCCAACACTGTTTAATAATGCTCTTGGAAGACATATAATACAAATCACACTTATTTTATTTGGATATTATGCTTAGATTTGCTCTCCCTTTTGTAAGATTACCACTTGGAATCTAGAGTACATATGTGATAGTTTCTTTGACACAAGACTATGTTTTCTCTTAGAATTAAATTTCTAGGCAAAGGACCTGTGCAAAAAAATTTTGTATTCGAAGCCAAATCACTGGCAGTTCAAAATGGTTGCAAACACTCATAAAATGGTTGCAAATCTGAGAAATTTTTCTTCACAAAAGCCTAAGTAGAAACCATACAAAATGCAAAGAAATGTTTTAAGTATTTAAGGAAAAAAGAACCTCAAATGAAAAATAAATAAGTATGTTTAAAAGCTATTAAATGAACTAAACATATGTTCATTTTGAGCATTGAGGAAATTATTGTCTAGGCTAACACATTGGAATGGGGTGTCCAGAGATCTGGGATCCATTTCTAGTTCTGCCGCAGAGTTCTTCTATGACCATTCTTAAATCAGTATTATCTTTATTGTACAGATGTGGAAATAAGGCACCAAAAGGTTAATACTCTTACCTACTTCACAGAGATGATGTGTAACTTGTAAATACTCAGAAAATGCATAGAGATCCTCAGAAAGCTGGCACTACTGAAATTCAAAGCAGTATTATTGCCATAAGAAAAATGGTACCTGGAATTAAGTACTTGGAAGTAAAAAAATAAAACCAGTGGTAAATATGTTCAGAGTCAATAAGCTAGAAAATGACAAGAGTTACTGTTGTACTTCAATATCATGCAAACTTTTCTTGCTCAAATGAGGACTTTACTGTAGTTTATAGATAGACTTTATGGCTTGTTTGCCACAATGAAAGTTGTAATGCATCTGTTTCACTTTATGCTCTATACTGTCTGGTCCTCATACACTCTATTTTCAGACCAACCAAAGGAAAAAAAACAACAACAAATGGTCTAACTTTCTCTGTATCAAATCAAATACACTAGTTTAACTTGTTAAAATAATTGTCTTTCAATGACTGATCAAACCATATCAAGATAATAAGGTTTTTTTGGCCCTGAGGAGGATTTAATCTAATTTTAGGAAGGATTCTGACCTTGCTGTTGATGCTTTATCACTTTTAATCTCAGCACTTTTATTTGAATTTGCTCTGCAAAATTCAATATACTTTTAATTGACAGATGAAGACACAGAATGGTCTTCTTACACTACATTTTCTTGTGTCAACCCTGTTTTAAATCTTGCTGTCATTACCTGAATAAGTCCAATCAAAGAGTTATTTTGCCAGTACATAATAGGCTGGAAATGCTTGGTATAATTCTCCACCCTGCAGAAAGTCTCTCTCAAATATATAAGTAATAAACAGAACTTGAACACCACTGAGGCTTTTAAAAGTTGTAAGAGGAACCAGCCAATCTTCACAAATTTACAACTGCATCTCATCTGCATTGTAAAGGGCTTAATCCTGTGAAGGGATTGAGACAGAGACAAATTAACACCCTTTGCTAAGGATAAAAACGTATTGCCCACTGCCTACTCCAGTAGTACAGTAGGGACAGTAGTAAGTAATAAAAATGTTGCCTCAACCTCTGTTGGCTGCGTATCATACTGGCATCAATTCTGGCAAACAGATCACGAAGGATATGCGAGAATGCATTGGTCACAATGTTCTAGCAATCAGAAAGCTTTTAGTGGCCCATAACAACACATTGTGATGAGAATTGAAAAATGTTATGAAACTCATAAGCTATTCTGGGCAGAAGCTGTCCTGTTTGTTAACAAATAATAAATCATCCGGATATTCATTTTCTCCCTCTTTTGAGCTCTGGGTGTTCCCCTAATTTACTGTTGCCTCATGCTATGAGCCCTCTAGGTAAATGCATCACTGCTAGGGTGCTCAGACAGCAAGTGTGAAAAATTGGAACGGGGGTGGGAGGGTAATAGGAGCTTATATAAGAAAAAGACCCAAAAATCGAGACTATCCCTATAAAATCAGGACATCTGGTCACCCTAATCAGTGCACATGGCTATTCCTGTGTTTCTCCTACAGCTGTTCATTATATGACACTTCCAGTGCACAAGTAAATTGCTGAATCTGGCCTACATACTTCAGTGGGTTGTATTGGACCTTCTCACCCCCCACCTATGGAACAGGGGAAAAAAATCTGCTTTCAGAGTAACATACTGGGCTGAGGTGTAGAGGGGAGATAGGAAAGTTGTGGGAACAGAAGATCGATAGCTATGCAGATCTCTTGTCCTCTTTCATATACTATGGATCAGATGGTAAGGCCCTAACTCAGGTACTTCAGCATGTGCAGAGCTTTAATCATTCAAGCAATCCCATTAAATGCTGTTGCAGTCAATGGGACTGCTCCTATGCTTAAAGTTATCCATATGCTTAAACAGTCTTCTGAATGCGGGTCTCAGTGGATAAGGAAGGAAAGTAAGTCGAGGATTTCTCCTCCACTGTTCTATAAAGCTAAACAGTTCTTGTGCAGTGGTCCCTAATGAGGCTGCTTCTGTTCCCCCATATACAGTGACAAGTATATAGACTAGTCTCTTTTGAATTATTTTTGTTGTGTTTTATTTTGGCTCTATGCTCTTTGGTTATTTTTGGTTCTTAATCATATTACTTTGCACTTCTGTACAACTGAACTGACTAAGCTACTTACCAGACCCTAAGCTGAATCTATCCAGATCATTTTGAATGTATTTCCTCTGTACTGGCTTTATCCCCTTTCTCTAATTTTATGTCATTGGCAAATTTAGGCCAGTAAGTTACAAGGAAAACAAAAGTGGTTCTAATGCTGTGCTTTCCGATGTCTGATTTAACTCTCTCCTGGATTCTTTTCTACTCACACTCTAAAACAAGTTCCCAGAAATTTCTATAGCTCTCCAGAATAGCATGTTTTCTTTGTAGAGGAGACATTTCTCCTGAAATACAGCTAACATAAGTACTAATTTCCTCTTTTTCACCAGTTGAGTAAACATTACCATACTCTTCAAGAGAGAGGAAGAATTAGCAGTCTCAGATTCTGGAGCTCTCATTCCAGCTCTGACACAGATACCCCCTGTGGCCTTGGGAAAGTCACTTAACCTCTCTGTTTAATTTTCTCTGGGACAAATACCATGGGGTGCTGCAAGGAGTACTTCTGCAAAGACTTCTGGAAAAAGCTGAAAAATTGGTAAATATTATGTACAATTATAGACCTTCCCTAAATGCTTCTTCTTGGATGCACATTTGTAAATGTTTTCTGATCTTGCCCTTATAATTTTCTTCATCATCATTTCCTGGACTGCCCTTTCTTAAATAAAATGTACAACCCTCTGCTTGCCCTAGGGCCATGTGCAGCAAGCTATCAAAGGCCTTCCTCTTTCCTTTTGTGTCTTTCAGCACTCTGGGTAGTAATTTATCGGGGCTGGTGATTGGTCAATTCCTAATAGTTCTAATTGCTTCATCTGCTCTGCTGAGCTGCAATTGCAAAAACAAAATATTTGGTCAATTATCACGTCAGTCTCTTCTTGCTTTTACTTGCCACTTCAAGGAGGGGTGGGGAGAATGAACTTACTTAATTGGGTACTTTTACTTTTCTTATTAAGTTTCTATATTCAATTTGTTTGGTGTACTATTCTACCCATATTATAGATGTGGAGACTGAGGCACAAACAGATTGATGGGCACCCTCCTCAGTGGATTCAGAGCCCTCCCCCCACACTGACATCAGAAGAACTGCTGTGGTTCTTCTCTGTATATTGCGGTCCAGATTTAGGGAGACCCTGTGGGGTTGCAATCATCTGTGCAGTTGGACATAGAATTGTTGGGGTTGAAGCAGCGGTATATTTGGGGATGGGGGATTTGCTACCAAGTGAATCAGATGGTTCTTGCCCTCAGAAAAGGTGATTGAGGGCACTAGAGTATCATTGATAGAGTGACTATGCCCCCATTCTGGAGTTTATTGTTTCTTCCAGTGCAGATGTTCAGCACCTAGCGAAGCTAACTGTATTGAATGCTGGGAAGACAGTTTTCCCCAAGATGACTGGATGAAGGTCTCCAAGAAAGATGGTAAGAGAACTGGAAGACAGAGGAATAATCTACAGTAGAAAATTAGGTCAACTTAACTACTTCAGTGAGGGGTGTGAAATCATTGTAGGTAGTGTCTATTCTGTAACATTTTAAGTGTAGACATACCTACAGTCTTATGTGTCAGTCTTATTCTCCAACCCCTAATGACACTCTGTCTTGCTCATCACATTCTACTCTGCATAGTACCTTTTCATCATAGGCCAGTATTTTTCATTACTTTATCAGAGTCACAAACTAGTAATACAAACCATTTTCACTTAAGAATATTAGGTGCCAAGTCAAACAATAGCTTGCCAGGGGTCATACTTAAGAGCAATAAAAAAGGGAAACTTCCTTGTACTGTTCTTGTCTTCAGTCACTGTGTGAATCTCCCTATTCACACCAACATAGAGCTCAGGGATTTAATTTATATTTGATTTCACTCTTGACTTATACGTGTGCTACAGTACAATTAATCTGTGCTGCTTTTCCATTATATCTCATCTAATGAATAAAATGTATTTACTGGTGATAGAGGGGAATTGGGTTCTCTTCCCCAGTCATTTGACTTTTTCTGTGACCTCCGTGCCTCAATGCACCCTTTTATTAAAATGGGCACAAAATAATACTTACCTTACAGAGGAGTGGGAGGCTATTTTATATGCGTAAAGGGCTTTGAGATCCTTAGAAAAATTTGCTATATATGAACAAACAATTATACTGTTATAAAAGTTTGCTCAGTGTTTCCTGCTTCTTACCCACATTTTCCATTCTTAAGTTTAATACTTTTTTTTTCTTTTGGCTTTCATTTTATGTTAACTTTCTATTAAACTTCACAAAATACATCTCCATAAGGAAGATTTTTAAAGCTAAATATCAAATTTTATTGTGAATCTCAAAACAAACTAAACTGTAACCTAATCTTCCTTAGCTTAATTTTCTTCAAATGTGGTCCTTAGCACTGAATGTAATGTTGCTCCTTTCACTGTCAGCTGATATACTTTAAATTATTCCTGTGCTGTTCCACAGACAATTCTCTAGCCTTATTTCTTCCACCCAATGTACTCTGTTGAAGGAAAATCTGAGTAGTTACAATCACCAATTAGCACCACTCTGCTTCTTCCTTATTCTTTCCAATTTGCTTAGTTATTTCACAATCCATTTGTTCTTGTTGATCAGATTGCTTGTAAAGTATTCCTCTAACATTCAGCCTCATGTTTCCCTCCCATATATGTGCCATGATCTAGGCAAGGTTGTGACCCTCTTCTACACTTCCCCTTTTGAGGATACTGAAGTTCTGGAATGAGACTGACAATCAGCGGTTATGAATTCCTATTTCTACCCTCCAGTGCAATCTGGAATCTGCAGGTTCCTACCTCCTGGGAGTGTTTGGGCCTTACTCCCTGCTCCCCAGGGTGGATGCCAGGCTCTAGTACACCCTGCCCATCCATGGTGGTCTGACCACTCCTCTACTGCCAGCCCATATGAGCCAGGATCTGGGGGCTTTGAACCTCTCTCTCCCTCTGCCCCCCCCCATGTGAGTCAAGATCTGGGGAAGCCCTCCTCCTTTGAGTAGGGAGTTAAGGACAGGCATGCTTGAGGATACACCAAGAATGCATTGCTGAGATTGGGTGTGGGGATGAAAACATGTATGCTTGACACATATTAGAAACTGGGGAAGGAGGAAAGGAATGCCCCTGATTTTAATGGAGTAGGTTGTATTAATCATCATCAGGTATTATTCTCTTTCAGTTTGGGAAGCCCTTTCTGCCTGAAGGATGACTCTTCTAAGTACTCGAAAATGTGCATGATTACATAGTTTGTCTTGACACTTCCCTTGCCTCATGGACACATTAGATTAGGGCCACTGACCAAAATATGGGGGTCATCTGAGAAAGAGTTTCCTGAGATATTGTCCCAGAAACAAACCAGCATTTCATTAAATTCACAGGTTGCAGCAATTTTAAAGTCTGAAACCCACCCTGGATAAAAGTCTAAGAATGACCTGTAAACATCTGGCTGAAATCTGCTTAGGTCACGGTTGTGTTGGTTTTTTGTTGTTGTTGTTTGGTTGGATTTTTTAGTGATGTATTCTGAGTACAGCAGAATATTCAGAAGATACTGAAAAGAAAATAAATTGCACATTCATTTGGGAGGTGAGGATGATTAGCCATACAAGAATAGGTGGTAACTGGAGTTTGTGTTTGCACAGAGGAGTGGGTAAGATAAATGGGAATGGGCTCATGGTGGGGGAAAGAAAAGGTGTTGGGGAGTCCAGGTTAAGGGAGGAGTTGGTGGGAGTGGAAGGGTAGAAGATAGGATGGGTTGAAGAATGTGAGGGGTAGCAGAGGAAGATGGGATTGTCAGCCTCGAATTCTCCCCTTCCGTGTGTGTACTGGGAACTGGGGGAGCACTACCTCTCTGCAGGGGTCTGAATCTACCTCCTGCCTGCTGTGTGATCTGGGGAACTTTGCTTCTCTTGGGGTATCTGAGCCCTTCTCCCGGCCTCACCATCTGAAATCCAGAAAATGAATAGTTAAGATAAACATCACCCCTGCATGCGGTGAACTGGGCTGGCCAGTGTGTGTTTGATGGGGAGGGCCCAGTTTGGAAGAGGAATAGACTGGGTGGACCTGGGGAATGGCTGGGGAAGCTGTCTGAAGCGAGGGCATGGGTAGTAGACCCAGCTCAACAAATAGCTTGAATTACATAATGAAGGCCTGTGCCTGCTGCCTGCAAAATGTGTACACAGCAGCATAAGGTAGGAGTCAGCAAGAAACAACTTATTATATATTACTGGCTTCTACAGTGCCAACTAATGGCTTAGGATGGGCTGGGGGAGCTGGAAATGTTGGCAGGGGCCTACATGTTGTGCAAAATGATAAAAGGGTGGATGATGAGAGGCACACGAGTCACACAATTAAAGGCCAGGTCTACACTTAAAAATTAGATCAACCTACCTAAGTCACTCAGGGCAGTGAAGAACATATGAACAATTTTGACTGTTAAATGAAAAAATGAGGGTGGTTACATTTATTAAAAAAACAAAACAAAACAAAACCTCACTGTCCCTGATTTGCCAAGCACTGCACATTTAATCCCAGCATATATGCCATGGTATAGTTAACACGGTTGTCAACAGAAAGCCTACTTAACAGCAAAAATAATTCTTGAAAAGTGTCTTATTATACATTTTCTTTTTCATTAAACATTTTGAAGTGAAGATAGAAGATAGAAGCACTGATGAAGATTAAATGGAATAAGGCTGAATTTGTGAAACAACTCTGGGGACCCTAAATCTTCCTATTGGTAGCATACATAAACAGAGCAATGATTCATCTTCACTAAAGACTCCACATTAGTTTATGTAGAGTAGTTGAGAGGGTCCAATTTTTCCATGTCAGACTGCACATCCACGGAACTTTTTTTCCTTTAATAGTTTGTCTCTCTTCACTTCTGCTTGTCTGAGTTCCTGTTTTCTATCCTGTAGAGGTGTGCATTCAAAAGGCAGGAGATGGCTTGAAAACATTTTATTTCTGTTGATCAGTGATGTTTTCTGGGTAGGTGCAACTTGTCTGGAATAAAGGGATGATATTCTGGTGGATAAGGAAGTGATACAAACATTTCTGAAGTGTGGGGAGTGTTTGGCACCGGTTGATGGTTAACTTGAGACTTGAGTTTTGTGGAGAGTTCTGCAGTCCAATGTGCCCTGCTTTCATTTCCTTTGCCAGGCTGAGCTCTTATCAACAGTTGTCAGTTGCCAAAAGAGAGATCAGTTACTGACTCCTTGGCCCTTTAAGACTTCAACAGCTGTCTATCAGACAGTTAGCAAAATTCCTCCTCCTGCACCTAAGCTGTCAGTAGAATTGCTCAAGAAGTAATTGAAGGATGTTCACTGCCTTCTGGGAATTCATCCTCCAGATGGTTATTGGCATACATAGCAGATGTGTGTGGCAACCTCTATGACTCCACTCCGTGGGAATGGGTAGATATAGCAGGCTGAAACTGACTGTATATTACCTCAGGAATCAAAAAGAAAAAAGCATACGTGGTTGTGAATCACTGGTAAACTGTGGAGTTTCTAAGGGCTCTTCAGTTGTGAAAGCAATTTTGCCCTGAATAAGAATCTCAAGCAGAAATTTTTCGCACTTGAAGTTTTTTTACTGAAAAAAGTATGAACAATTTTCAACATTACTAAATTTTTCAGGTGTTTACAAAATTTTCTATAATATTTTTTACTGAACATTTTATCAACATCATATTTAAGCATTTTTGGTGTGCAGAAAACCTGATTTTTCAGTAAAAGAAAATTTTCAAAACAGATTTTGGTAAAAGTTTCAGTAAACAAAATCTGGAAGAGAATTCACAGCAGAACAGAAAATGGATCCATTTTGAACCATGTGAAATGAAAACAGCTTTCAAATTTTCAAATGTGTTAGCTGCTTGTTTCCCCTGTTTGACCGGCTCTGCTGTTGAGCTTCTCAACTCTGCTTGGCATTGGCAGGACCAGGAGACCCAGTAACTGAGCAGCTTTATAGGATAATAAGGACCTGAGGAAACACACAACAGCAATTCTATGGAGACTGGGAAACATGCTCTCATTTAGAAATCAGCTACTTACAACATCATAGCAGCTCCCAGTACTCCTTCAGGTTGCATATCTTGATCCATGCGCACAATCCCATATTGTTTAGGAGCTTCTGAGGTTAGGTCAGCTAGAACTGTGAGCCTGATGTGGATTGAAGCTGTCATAAACAGATAGCTAAGGGTTAATGTCTTTTTCACCTGATGCACCTGACCAGAGGACCAATCAGGAAACCAGATTTTTTCAACTTTGGGTGGAGGGAATTTTGTGTCTGAGGTCTTTGTCTGTTTGCCTGCTTTCTCAGAGCTTTGGAGAAGTAGTTTCTGCTTTCTAATCTTCTGTTTCTAAGTGTAAGGACAAAGAGATCAGATAGTAAGTTATATGGTTTCTTTTCTTTGGTATTTGCATGAATATAAGAGCTGGAGTGCTTTGATTTGTATTCTTTTTGAATAAGGCTGTTTATTCATATTTCTTTTAAGCAATTAATCCTGTATTTTGTCACCTTAAGACAGAGAGACTATTTGTATGTATTTTTCTTTCTTTTTTATATAAAGCTTTCTTTTTAAAACCTGTTAAAGTTTTCTTTACTGGGAAATTTCAGGGAAATTGAGTCTGTACTCACCAGGGAATTGGTGGGAGGAAGAAATCAGGGGGAGATCTGTGTGTGTTGGATTTGTTAGCCTGATTTTGCATTCCCTCTGGGTAAAGAGGAAAGTGCTTTTGTTTCCAGGACTGGGAACGGAGAGGGGAAGTCACTCTGTTTGGATTCACAGAGCTTGTGTCTGTGTATCTCTCCAGGAGCACCTGGAGGGGGGAAGGGAAAAAGGATTATTTCCCTTTGTTGTGAGACTCAAGGGATTTGGGTCTTGGGGTCCCCAGGGAAGGTTTTTCAGGGGGACCAGAGTGCCCCAAAACACTCTAATTTTTTGGGTGGTGGCAGCAAGTACCAGGTCCAAGCTGGTAACTAAGCTTGGAGGTTTTCATGCTAACCCCCATATTTTGGACGCTAAGGTCCAAATCTGGGACTAAGGTTTGACAGAAGCCCAAAGCGAGGCTTACTTTAGACTATGGAACAGGAACTAAGGTACAGTACAAAACCTGAGATATACTCAAGGCTATGGCAGTTGGTGACTAATAAAAGCTGGTTAGGGACTCTAGCCAGCTCTAGGATCAGCTGGAACCAAGAACATTTATGGATTAGAAGATCTGCAGCTTCTCTAAGCTTGGGGTGGGGGAAAGCCCTGGAGAGCTTACTTGCTTTAACTTAGCTCCAGAAATAAATAATCATAAAATTTCCCAAGATTTCTCTTTAAACCTCATTTCACAGATGCTGCGTCTTGTTCTAATCTGGAAATGTTCACAATGCCCTGTGATATGTCTTATGTCTTACTTGTTTTGCTTCTTTTTACCATAACTTCTATGTAAGAATTAAAATGTTGATCATGTACAAACACAAAATGGTCTTAAAAGGAAAGGTCAGGCCTGGCAGTAATGGGATGATGAAAAGCTTCCTTTATCAGAGAACAAAAAGTGGCCACGAACTTGCTACACCAAAGAGAGGGCTACTGGAGGTGTGAGACAGGCGTTCTATACATTTGAAAGCAAGAATATTTTGTCATGCTGTCATAAGATACAGTATCTAATGGATAGTTAAATAATCTTTCCTTTCATCCCTCCAGTGTAAGAGATGAAAATCTTTTAAGAGCTGGAGTCCCAAAGAAATGTAAATATGATGTATTCACTGCTGACATTTCAAAAGATTTTTGTCCCACCAGCGAAGACAGCTATTCTGTATTATCAGGTTTCCTGTCAGTCATGTTGATTAAAGTTGATAAACACTGCAAGCCACTTGGGGTAGGCTAAAGGACACAAAAGAGAAATGTAACTTACTTGAAAGGGACCATATTTCTTGGGAAAAGAAAAAGCAGCCCATACTTGCCTGTATCTCTTTACTGCAAAAGAACAAATTCTCTTATTTCAAAAATATCTCTGAGTTTTCCTAGAAGTATTACATATGCGTCTAGTGTAATTAATTGTAACAGTGCCATGCATGGACAAAACTGTGCAGAACTAGCTTCATTTCCATGCATTCATAAGCTATTAGATTTGGCTAGCCCACTGGGGAAGTGGCAGCTTGCCACAGACTGCTGAAAATTCTGGGTCTAGAGATGGCCATATATTAGAAAGCATGCGCCTATGTATATGAAAACATTATGCTGTGTTTTGAAGGACTAAGGGGTCAGTTCCACTAAAGGCTAAGCCACTAAAGACTACCATATAAAAAATTCTCTTGTAACAGGGTGGCCTGCCCAGTGGGTTGGAGAGCCTGGAGCTAAACCAAACAGATTCCAGAATGAGCCTCCTATAGGGAAATTGGACAAGTCCCTATAAAAGTTGAAGGCAGATGCAGTAAATTGGAAGAGTCAGGCTAAAGTTGTGACAAAGACTATTTGGGGAAAGAGCTGGACTGAGAGCCAGGTCGGAACTCAGAGCAGGAAGGAAAGCTCTCCAGTAAGAGGCCTGGGAGGCTCTGTCTACAATTCAATAAAAAACCCATGGCACCAAGTCTCAGATTCCAGATTAGTCAATTCAGGCTCGCAGGGCTTGGGCTGTGAGGGTAAAACTTACAATGTAGAAGTACTGGCTTGATCTGGAGCCTTGTCTTTGAGATCGTCCCCTTTACAGCGTCTCAGACCTGGGGTGACAGCCTGAGCCCAAACATTTACGCTGCAATTTTTAGCCCCCAGTAAATGATATAAATGATATAATGATTAATAGATTTCTCAGTTATAATACAACTTAAAATAAGGCAGTTGTTTCTTCACTCTGAAACATGTGGACAAGGGGGATCCAGTGGCCATAGTGTACTTAGATTTCCAGAAAGCCTTTGACAAGGTCCCTCACCAAAGGCTCTTACGTAAATTAAACTGTCATGGGATAAAAGGGAAAGTCCTTTCATGGATTAAGAACTGGTTAAAAGACAGGGAACAAAGGGTAGGAATTAATGGTAAACTCTCAGAATGGAGAGGGGTAACTAGTACTGTTCCCCAAGGGTCAGTCCTAGGATCAATTCTATTCAATTTATTCATTAATGATCTGGAGAAAGGGGTAAAGAATGGTGTCCCTAGCCTCTGTTCATCAGAGGATGGAGATGGATGGCAGGAGAGAGATCGCTTGATCATTGCCCGTTAGCTTCAATCCCCCTGGGGCACCTAGCATTGGCCAGTGTCAGTAGACAGATACTGGGCTAGATGGACCTTTGGTCTGACCCGGTACGGCCGTTCTTATGTTCTTATGTTCACTCTTCTGACTAGTATTGGTAATTACTCTTCACATAATTAATGCCAAATACGAACATGACACTTTCAGTGATCGGATGTGGAATAGGAGCCAATGAAGAAATCATCATACCAGCATCAAGGGCTCTGATTCAACAGGATACTTAAGCATATGCCTAGCTTTAAGCATCTGAATAGCCCCACTGGACTTCCATTAGACTTTAGCAGAAGTACTCAAATGCTTAACATTAGGTACGTATGCAAGTTGGAATGTTATAATTATATATATATTTTTCCATGGGACCTGCTATGAAGCCTATTCTTAAGTGTGTCACATTTTCCAGGACTGTAATTTCACATTTTTTTTAATTTTGATTCAGTATTATAAATTAGATTACTTAAAATTGGACAAAAATAATTAAATAGAAACTTGAATCCAAACTGATTTTTTTCAGAAAAAGCAGAGATACCTGAAAAATACTAAAGTCACTAAGCGAAAGAAGAAATAAAAGTGGAACTAAATTACTGATAATTAAATTAAACTTAAAAAGTATTTATAATAATTGATTAATGAATTTCATTATGTGGCTATAAAAGTATTTGATGACCCACATATTTTTGGCTAATAGTATGAACTCTATTACCAGTGGAACAGATTGATTTAAATTCATGGCAACTTTTTAAACAAAGGCCTGTGGTGCCTAAATAATCCCAAATGATGTAGGATTGGAAATTCTGAACTAAGTCCAGTTGGCTTTAAGACCATCATGTGCGCATTTACCTTTCTGAAGTTATTGTTTAGCTACCTATTTCCTACAACAGCTGGAGTAGCTGAAAATTAAAATGTACTAAACCTACATTCATTTTCTGACAAGCCATAAAAAAAGAAATCCAGCCCCACTCCTGTGATTTTTCTGGCTCACAACTGGGTTTTGTTAAAATGAGAGAATATATATATATATATATATATATATATATCTTACATCAGAAGAAATCTGGCTTACTGAAAAAACTAATAAATCCATAAAGCAACTTTAATTCAGGCACATTAGGCCTATTTCTTCATATGGATTCTTATCAATCACAGGATCACACAGATCTCAGCCATATTACAAAGCCTGATGGGTATTTTTCCATATACTCAAGTATAATATTCAAAAACCATGGCATAATTGGATAGATTACAAACATCTTTTATAGCCCGTCTGTTAGGCTTTAAAAGGGAATTCTCAGTTCTGGTCAAGCTGAAAGAATCAAGGTAGGACAACAGCAGATTTGGAAATGCACTTTACAATGGCAAGGGTCCTCTTTGGTAGTGATTTGTGCACCCCATGCAACCCAAGGATTTTAAGTTTGAAAATCTCACTTCTATTCTTTTTTCCTATACACAGTCCTTTCTGAATGCATTTTGGCTTTTCAGAGCTTCCTCTTCTGCAATTCTCCGGTCTTTTTCTACCATTGATTAACACTATATTGCTGTGATAAACTCTTAACAACTGTCTAACTCCAAATGATTTTAGCCAGTTTGATTTAGATAAGGCAAAGGTTGAAATCCCAACCCTATTAAAGCCAATAGTTTTGGCAAAAAAACAAAACCCCCAAAAAATAGTGGGATCTGTTTGAGGTTGGATTGTCATCATTTTTCACTATGAAAAATGGAACATGCTGTTGGAAATTGCAACAAGTTTTGTAAAAACTTGCAAAAAACCTCTCGATTTCTTGAAGGCATAAATGCATGAAGCATACTGTTGCATAGTCCTAGTCAATGGTCTCTGTATTTTAAAGCTGCCAAATTAACTTTCATTTCAATGATAGATTTTCTTATAGGATTAGGGTATTATGTGCACAACAGAGTCAAGAAAAATTCATCGTTACAGCCTACTGGTCTACCAAGACGCTTAAAATGTTTATGATATACCAAATATATGAAGAGCACCTTGAGTATTCAGGAACAATTATGGCAATGATAACTGCAGAGAAAATGAAGCAAAATGTGCAAAATTTATCTTCATGTACAGTTTTCTACATAATAAAATGGCCTCAATTTATCTTAGTTCTTTTTCTGTTAGACTGATTAGTTAACTGACTTCAGAAGCAAAATATGAACTAGTTGACAAATTGTTCTCTTTGGCTTTTGTGCAGTCTAAGAGTAAATATCAAACATTATGCTTAATCATTTAAAATAGCAGTTCTGGCTACAACTAAAGACATGGAGTAAATTAATAAAAATTTGCAAGCATTTTGTAGAATTGAGGTTTATTTTATATGTATTAAATGAATAAATGCATACAAGTCCTCAAGTTGCACCATACTTATTACTCTGTGGAATTAAACATATTTCACAGTTTTAAAGGACGCAACAGAAATTGACTTGCAAGATTAAGTATGACAGCATGTAGAAAATTTTTAAAAATTAGCTCATTCAGTGCAGAGCATGGTAGCCTTGAAAGTAAAGTACACATGAATGTTCAACCTATGCCCTATTCCTCTCTACCTTCATTAGCTTAAATCACTTTGCTGATTCTTCAGAATGATTTGCCTAACAACTACAATCTCCATTTCTGGGAAGAGTGTCCTTAGGGATTCAGTACATAAGAGCACTAGTTGTATCTCTGAAGACCATGGTTCAAACAAACCTTGGTTAGGTCAATACAGAAAAATATGTTTGGTGACCTCATCCTGGCTCCCCAGTGGGCATTTGTCTAGATCATAAAACATCTACATTATGGATCAGAAACATCAGTGTTTTCTCAAGATAGAGATGAGACTAGAATTGCAGTGAGCAGGACTAATGTGTTTGGGGCTGTTTGAATGGCAGCTACTAGCACTATGTGTAGAGCTAACTAATCAGATTACCCCTTACTTTCTGGAACAATAAATTCACCTCCACAGTTTTTGACAAAAGAAAATAATGAGTCCCTTCTATGGTGCACATGCTGACATTGGCCAACAGTTAAAAGTTATTAGGTGTCATAAACAGATAGCTAAGGGTTAACGTCTCTTTCACCTGGAAAGAAGTATCTGAAGCACCTGACCAGAGGACCAATCAGGAAACAGGATTTTTTCAACTTTGGGTGGAGGGAAGTTTGTGTGTAAGTCCTTTGTTCTTTGGTCTTCTGCCTGTATGCTCTCTCAGCTATGAGAAGTGATTTCTGTTTCCTGCTTTCTAATCTTCTGTTTCCCAGTTGTAAGTACCAAAGATCTGATAGGGATTTATATGTTCTTTTGTATTTACATGAATATAGTTGCTGGAGGGCTTTAAATTGTATTCTTTTTGAATAAGGCTGTTTATTCATATTTCTTTTAAGCAATTGACCCTGTATTTGTCACCTTAATACAGAGAGACCATTTTTATGTACTTTTTCTTTCTTTTTATATAAAGCTTTCTTTTTAAGACCTGTTGGAGTTTTTCTTTAGTGGGGGGACTCCAGGGAATTGAGTCTGTGCTCACCAGGGAATTGGTGGGAGGAAGAAGTCAGGGGGAAATCTGTGTGTGTTAGATTTACTAGCCTGACTTTGCATTCCCTCTGGGTAAAGAGGGAAGGGCTTGTGTTTCCAGGACTGGAAATAGAGAGGGTGGACTTCCTCTGTTCAGATTCACGGAGTTTGCTTCTGTGTATCTCTCCAGGAACACCTGGAGGGGGGAAGGGAAAAGGTTTATTTCTCTTTGTTGTGAGACTCAAGGGATTTGGGTCTTGGGGTCCCCAGGGAAGGTTTTGTGGGGACCAAAGTGCCCCAAAACACTCTAATTTTTTGGGTGGTGGCAGCTTTATCAGGTCCAAGCTGGTAACTAAGCTTGGAGGTTTTCATGCTAACCCCCATATTTTGGACGCTAAGGTCCAAATCTGGGACTAGGTTATGACACTAGGGAATTTAGGTGCCTCTGTTTGGGGGTGCTCAGTTTGAGATACCTTAAATAGCTTTGGTTTTCAGAAAGTGCTGAAAGCTGTACTCAGTTTGGACACTCAGACACTGAGAGACCCAAATCATTCCCCCTTCTCTGAAAATCGTAACCTTGTGAATTAGTTTGTGCTATGCAGTTCTACTATATGACATATATTTTTTTTCAATCTTAGTATCTCATGTCAGGCTTCCAGAATTTTGCATGAGTAATTGTAAGCATAGAAGTGTGTGTTATCTGTGTCCACAAATAATATTCATACCAGTCAACTGAACATGCAAATTATGCATGTTCATTTTTGCATGTGCACTTTTAAGAAAATTTGGGCCATCAGGCCTACCATTTTATCACTCTGATCTTTACATTATCTTGACAACAAAAATGTGACTAAGAGTGGCTTCTGATTCTGAAACTAAGCAAGCTAGTTTTTATTTGCATATTCTCAATATCTCCAGATATTTTGAGATCTCATCCCTTACTAATAGTCTGTAGGATCTTGCCTACAACTGAGTTTAAGCTTATTGTTTTCTAATTTCCTGGTTCTCTTGAATTAGTGTTCCTCCAGTCCTTCAGTATATCAATTTCTGTCTGAGGAGCTACTAAAAATCTCTTGCTGTTGTAGGATTCTACAGAGTATCCAGGAAGACTCTGAAGCTGTGTCTGTTGTCCAGTGATTTCAATTTACAAAAGACATGTTCAGGTCTGATTGCACCTGCCTGTGGTTTTACAGCATCATCCTCTAAAAAAACTGTTTCTGTGTTGGGCATCTTATCTCGACTCCCTCATGAGCACTAGAAACTGGTTTGACTTTTCAGCTATTTTCCAAGCCTGTGTTAATTTCCTACCACTATATCTTACTTGTCCAATAGCTTCCCCTCTTGATCTCTTCTTTTATTATTTTCATTCACTTCCTGTGAAATTCTTCTGACATTTTTAGCTTCACTAATCTGCAGTTATAAAACCTGTCAGATTTGCCTCATAATCCCTTTTACATTTTATTTCCTTACACAAGTGAAAAGCTGTCTCTCACCTTTAAATTGTGATTAAAAAGAAGTCATGACTATTAAAGAGGCAGTGTGGCATAGAGGACTCAGGAGATGAGTGTTCTATTCCTGGCACTACCATTGTCTTGCTACTTGACCTTGGGCAAGGCATATCACCTCCCTGTGACTCTCTCCCCTCACATTCATTGTCTGTCTTGACCATTTAGATTGTAAACTCTTAGGATCAGGGACTGTCTCTCACTGAATGTTTGTATAGTGCCTAGCACAATGGGGCCATGATCTCCATTAAAACATCTAGGTGCTACTATAATACAAACAATAATAATGTTCTTCAGGTTAAATATCGGGGATTTTTTTAAACAAAAATAAACATAAGAACATAAGAACAGCCATACTAGGTCAGACCAAAGGTCCATCTAGCCCAGTATCCTGTCTACTGACAGTGGCCAATGCCAGGTGCCTCAGAGGGAGTGAACCTAACAGGTAATGATCAAATGATCTCTCTCCTGCCATCCATCTCCACCCTCTGACAAACAGAGGGACACCATTCCTTACCCATCCTGGCTAATAGTCATTAATGGACTTAACCTCCATGAATTTATCCAGTTCTATTTTAAACGCTGTTATAGTCCCAGCTTTCACAACCTCCTCAGGCCAGGAGTTCTACAAGCTGACTGTGTGCTGCATGAACAAGAACTTCCTTTTATTTGTTTTAAACCTGCTGCCAATTAATTTCATTTGGTGACCCCTAGTTCTTGTATTATGGGAATAAGTAAATAACTTTTCCTTATTCACTTTCTCCACATCACTCCTGATTTTATATACCTCTATCATAACCCCTCTTAGTCTCCTTTTTTCCAAGCTGAAAAGTCCTAGCCTCTTTAATCTCTATTCATATGGGACACATTCCAAACCCCTAATCATTTTAGTTGCCTTTCTCTGAACTTTTTCTAATGCCACTATATCTTTTTGAGATGAGGAGACCACATCTGTACCTAGTATTCAAAATGTGGGCATACCATTCATTTATATAAGGGCAATAAGATATTCTCTGCCTTATTCTCTGTCCCCTTTTAAATGATTCCTAACATCCTGTTCACTTTTTTGACCGCCTCTGCACACTGCGTGGATGTCTTCAGAGAACTATTCACAATGACTCCAAGATTTTTTTCCTGATTTGTTGTAGATAAATTAACCCCCATCATATTGTATGTATAGTTGGGGTTATTTTTTCCAATGTGCATTACTTTACATTTATCCACATTAAATTTCATTTGCCATTTTGTTGCCCAATCACTTAGTTTTGTGAGATCTTTTTGAAGTTCTTCACAGTCTGCTTTGGTCTTAACTATCTTGAGTAGTTTAGTATCATCTGCAAACTTTGTCACTTCACTTTTTACCCCTTTCTCCAGATCATTTATGAATAAGTTGAATAGGATTGGTCCTAGGACTGACCCTTGGGGAACACCACTAGTTACTCCTCTCCATTCTGAGAATTCACCATTAATTCCTACCCTCCGTTCCCTGTCTTTTAACCAGTTCTCAGTCCACGAAAGGACCTTCCTTCTTATCCCATGACAACTTAATTTACATAAGAGCCTTTAGTGAGGGACCTAGTCAAAGACTTTCTGGAAATCTAAGTACACTACGTCCACTGGATCCCCCTTGTCCACATGTTTGTTGACCCCTTCAAAGAATCCTAATAAATTAGTAAGACATATTTTCTCTTTACAGAAACCATCTTGACTTTTGCCCAACAATTTATGTTCTTCTATATGTCTGACAATTTTATGCTTTACTATTGTTTTGACTAATTTCCCGGTACTGACGTTAGACTTATCAGTGTGTAATTGCCAAGATCACCTCTAGAGTTCTTTAAAAATATTGGCGTTACATTAGCTATCTTCCAGTCATTGGGTACAGAGTCCGATTTAGAAGACAGGTTACAAACCCTAGTTAATAGTTCCGCAACTTCACATTTGAGTTCTTTCAGAACTTTTGGGTGAATGCCATCCTGTGTCGGTGACTTGTTAATGTTAAGTATACCAATTAATTCCAAAACCTCCTCTAGTGACAGTTCCTCAGATTTGTCACCTACAAAAGCTGGCTCAGGTTTGGGAATCTCCCTAACATCCTCAGCCATGAAGACTGAAGCAAAGAATCCATTTAGTTTCACCGCAATGGCTTTATCGTCTTTAAGTGCTCCTTTTGTATTTCGATCATCGAGGGGCCTCACTGGTTGTTTAGCAGGCTTCCTGCTTCTGATGTACTTAAAAACATTTTGTTATTACCTTTGGATTTTTGGCTTATTGTTCTTCAAACTCCTCTTTGGCTTTTCTTATTACATTTTTACACTTAATTTGGCAGTGTTTATGCTCCTTTCTATTTACCTCACTGGGATTTGACTTCCACTTTTTAAAGGAAGTCTTTTTATCTCTCATTGCTTCTTTTACATGCTTGTTAAGCCATGGTGGCTCTATTTTAGTTCTTTTACTGTGGTTCTTAATTTGGTGTATACATTTAAGTTGGGCCTCTATTACGGTGTCTTTAAAAAGCGCCCACGCAGCTTGCAGGGATTTCACTTTAGTCACTCTACCTTTTAATTTCTGTTTAACTAACCCCCTCATTTTTGCATAGTTCCCCTTTTTGAAATTAAATGCCACAGTGTTGGGCTGTTGAGATGTTCTTCCCATCCCAGGGATGTTAAATGTTATTATATTATGGTCATTATTTCCAAGTGGTCCTGTTATAGTTACCTCTTGGACCAGCTCCTGCGCTCTATTCAGGATTAAATCTAGAGTTGCCTCTTCCCTTGTGGGTTCCCATACCAGCTACTCCAAGAAGCAGTTATTTAAAGTATTGAGAAATTTTGTCTCTGCATTTCTTCCTGAGGTGACATGTTCCCAGTCAATATGGGGATAAATGAATTCCCCCATTATTACTGAGTTCTTAATTTTGATAGCCTCTCTAATTTCCCTTAGCATTTCATTATCACTATTACTGTCCTGGTCAGGTGGTCAATAATAGATCCCTAATGGTATATTCTTATTAGAACATGAAATTACTATCCATAGAGATTCTATGCAACATGTGGATTCACTTAAGATTTTTACTTCATTTGATTCTACATTTTCTTTCACATATAGTGCCACTCCCTTCACCCCCATGACCTGTTCTGTCCTTTCAATATATTTTGTACCCCAGAATGATTGTGTCCCATTGATTGTCCTCAGTCCACTAGGTTTCTGTGATGCCTATTATATCAATATCCTCCTTTATCACGAGGCATTCTAGTTAAATAATAAAATGGGTGGTAGCACTTTACTATTGCTTTTATATTTATTCCACCAGTAAGATATACTTTAAAGAAATTCAAGCACTATGGAACAGCTGGAGTCAGTTTGAAGAAAAGCTGTTTGCAAAAGTACAAATATACTTGGACAGTAAGTGTTCTGTGTGCCCTATGCATTTATTTTTATTTTAAGGAGGGCTTTCTTCTACATAGGCCAGCTTCTACTTTATCCTACAATGAATGGGCAAACCTCTGGGCAAACCTTTGTGCCCATTTCAGTGAAGGCAGGGGTCTGCCCATGTGTTACAAGTTATTTAATCGGGGCCTTACTGCAGGATTAAACAGAAGGAAATGAGAGCTGAGTGAAAAAAAATTGTGAAAATTTGGGTGAAAAACAGAAACAAATTTTTTTCCCACTTTCTTCCCCTTTTTCAAACCAGCTATTGAGGAAATTATGGGCTATAGAGGATCATATCTTTGTTAAAACATAAATTGCTGTGTTAACTAGCATACATGACAAGATAAATTGTGAAAAACACAACCCACATTTTCACAACTTGGTATGTAAAATTAGGCACTTTCATCCATATTCAGCTGAAGCTGAATCAACAGGAGCTGCATAAGCTCAGCACATCTGGAAACAGGGCCACTTTTACTGAACGTCCTAAATATGGAGTTAGTTACCAAAGTCCATATGTTTAAACCTGAATTCATTTGAAAATATGAGGATTTTATACAGTAGATTTCTATTCTACATAGGTACTTACACTATCACCTTAAAATCGTTCATTGGTTTTTATCTCCTTTTGATGTGTATAACTTGCCCAGTGTCACAAAGGAAGCTGTGGCTGAGTCAGGAATTGAAGCTAGTTTCTCTATAGCCCAGGCTAGTGCTTGATCTATGAAACCATCTGTGCTGCCTTCGAGACTAAGAAGCTGGATTTACTCAAGGACTCTATCAAATGAATAATGATGTAGCAACATGTGATAGAGTGATGAAAGAGCCTAGAATAGGAGTTGGGAGAACCAGGTTCAAGTCCCTGCTCTGCTACAGATGCTGTGAGTGATCTTAGACAAGTCACTTAGTGCCTCAGCTACCAATCTGTAAAACAGGGATAATAGCACTTCTTTAATTCAAAGGGAAATGGGGGAAGCCTTGCCACTTAGGAGGTACATTTAAAAATCAAATTAGACAAAACATAACCAGAAG
The DNA here is from genome assembly GCF_007399415.2 of Gopherus evgoodei. Lineage (NCBI taxonomy): Eukaryota > Metazoa > Chordata > Testudines > Testudinidae > Gopherus > Gopherus evgoodei. Next base: position 27,982,328 of record NC_044333.1, read on the forward strand.
ATAGCATGGAGATGGGTTGACTTGGTGAGAGAAACTATATAAAAATCCTCATCATAACTTGTGGATATTCTTCCCTGTGAGGATGCCTCTATCAGGGGCTATGGTAATTGAATTATTTGACAACATGTGTTCTTTAAGCCAACTTTGCTTCCTCTGAATGCTGGTTTTGCTGGAGCCTGTGTGGACCCTAGTATTCACGGGAGCCAAAAGGTTGATCCAAGTTGCAGCAGCTTTTAAAAGCTATCTATTGGCTGTCCCACAAGCCCAAAATAGCTGGACTATAGTGGTGGCTGACCATCCCTACCCCTGCCCAAGCACACGCCTTTGCTGAGGGCAATGCAAGAGGATTGAACAGGGCTGCTATGCCTACAGCTAGGGTGCTGCTCTGCAGCTGGAATCCCTGGGGGTTCACAGTCCTTCCAGCTGCAAAACTGGAGCCTGGAAAGCTGGATACGGGTTTCCAGCGTCTGTCTCTCCTGGGCAGCTCCTCCAGGGAGGCTGCACAGGGGTTGGGGAATCCAGGGCTTCCTATGTCTGTGACTTCAGGGCATGTGGACTTCCCTGGGCCAGGGATATGATGCGTTACCAGTGAGACAACAGGCAGTCATGCTAAGCAACGGTTAAGAAAAATGGCTAGATTAGAACAGTTTGTGAAATGAAATTACAGTGATGAGTATCGGATGTCGCAAGAGCTATGTACAAAATTAAAGTCAAGGCTGCAAGGACAAAATGGATCCACTCATATAGGTGCATCAGTAAATAACCCTGTTTTCCTCTAGTTTTTACATTGCGCTCTCTCATGTGTGAGGTAATCCCTCTTTCTCTGCACTACCTTCCTTCTTACATGTGTTTCCCCTTCCCCAATCAATTGTCTCTAGTTACAATAGCTCATTGTCACCCTGCACTTAGGGAATGAAAAAGCCACAAAATCTTAGATATAAAGTCATCCTACAATTGGCTCTAGTACTGTATAGTTTCAGCATGTTTCAGTGGTCTACATATAATTCTAAGAATCCAAACTTGAAAAATCTTCTGTTACAAGTACTTGTACATTTGTGGGGACCTTTGTCTGGCTTAAAGGAAAAAGGGAATTGCCTCCTTAATTGGAAGGGTAGGGCCAGCTGTAAGGAAAGGGATCATTGCCCCTTCATGGCCCTTTACTCCCCCAGGAGGGTACCTGATTTGTGGAAGATGCAGAAGCAGTTTAGCCACACCAGGTGGATGGGAGGACTTGCCTCCCCCTCCCTCAGAGGTGACTGGAAGAGTAGGTGGCTATTTATACCCAAAGCTGTGCCATCAGAAGCCCCTTTACCCAGATTAGGCAAGCAGCACCCCCCACAATGGTTAAATACCAGTTTTGTCTTAGTCCGCTGTAGGCAATATGCTAGTCGCTCCTTTCTCCGGGGGCTGTGAAGAAACTTTTCCCTCACCACTAGATTGGCCAGGGCAAGGTGGGGATTTTCACAGCAAGTTGTGTGTGTGTGTGGGTGGGGGGAATACAGGGCTAGGCAAAAGGGGGTTAGGCTATGAGGTCACAACATATCATGTAAACTTGGGGCAGATATCCAGTGCAGATACTCTGTAGGGAATGGATACAGTAATCAGATAAAATGGATTGGTAAAGGATTTAAAATAGGCATTCTGTAAAGAAGTGAAGAAAGAAGGTTCAGGGCTCCCCTGACTGGTTCAGGACTCCCCTCCCTTAACCATCATACAAGGGGAGGAATAGCAGGGTCCCAGCAGTGGGCTGGCTGGGACCTGAAGGAAAAAAGGGAGAGGACTGATTAAGCGCCTGAGTTTATGGAAATGATAATGGAATTACCTGCACTGTAGAATCTTATATGCTGAAGAGTAAAGTTATGGCCTCATTAAAACCCTATATACTGTCTCCTGTCCTTCTTCCAAAATAGCTAGACAATGGAAAAAGCATGGAACATGTGATACCATTTGTATTGCATTTGTAAGTAATTGCAATTCTTTGGAACTATCAGACATAAGGCACTGTAATAAGAATTGTGTTGGCTTGGTGTTATAATATGAAGCTTAAGATATGTGATAATAAAATGCCACCATCCATAAAACTCTCTCACAAATCTTTGCATTTTTTAAATATCTGAAATAGTAGGAAAGCACTTTTTGGCATACTATTATTTCAAGACTTTATATGGCATATTTTCCACAATTGATATGTTACATTTACATTTTTTAATGGAATAGTAGGCCTGTGTCTTGATAATGATGTGAGATTCTCTCTTTGGTCATCCAAACTCACATTTAATAGACATCAGAACTCAGGGAAATTTGTGCATGCTATAATGCAATGGATTATCGTAATAACTGAAATTATCAACATTAGAAGTTCACCATATCTTTATAGCAGTGTCTCTTTCTGTAGAAAAATGAAACAGAATGCAATCCAGTGAAGAAAAAGAACTTCCATTCTAATAGCTATTAATAGGATACCAGAAATGCCTATGAATAATGTGTTTAAAATGCTCTTGGTTTCATCCAGAATGACATATAACTGCAACAAAGTAATATTTCAGAAAGACTTTTTTCCCCTTTATAAATTTGCAGAAGATTCAGCCATACCCATTTTTCTTTAGAATACTAAATTTATCTTTAACTAGTTTTTCTACAGTTATACCAGTTAATGTGAATTGGAACAAATGAGCAGTCCCCAAATTAGCTTTTACAGCATTTTTGTGGTCTCAAGCCAAGAAAGACTAAGCAGCATATTTATTTCCTTCTTCCCTCCCCCCCCAGTGAAAACAGCTGTCTTTTCACTACTGTATATGTTGAACATTTAAAATATTATAAATATTTTTTCAAGGTCTAGAAAGTCACTGTTAAAATTCTTAAATCCACACTTTTTGATAACCAATAGTAATGATGGTGTCAGAAATGTATATGATTTAACAGTGCAGATCATTAACATACTGATTACCTAGATCCTTTGCTAACCCAAGAATTGTAGCGATCTGAACTATGACAGATTTCAGCTCTAACAAATCTAACCTTGTCATAAACAAATAGTTAAGGGTTAATGTCTCTTTTACCTGTAAAGGGTTAACAAGCTCAGTGAACCTGGCTGACACCTGACCAAAGGACCAATCGGGAGACAAGATACTTTCAAATCTTGGTGGAGGGAAGCCATTGTTTGTGTTTTTTTGTTTTTGTGCTTTGTTGTCTCTGGGGTCTGAGAAGGACCAGACATGCTCTCCAATCTTTCTGAAAAAGTCTCTTCTATTCAATACTGTAAGTACTAGATAGCAGGTGGATTAGGCATTTGTTTGTTTTCTTTATTGCAAATGTGTATTTTGCTGGAAGGATTTTAACTCTGTTTGCTGTAACTTGTATCCTTAAGTGGGGAGGGAGAGTCCCTCTGGTCTAGGTGAAGCTGAAAGACCCTGTAACATTTTCCATCTTGATTTTACAGAGTTAATTTTTACTTTTTTCTTTCTTTAATTAAAAGCTTTTCTTTTAATAACCTGATTAATTTTTTTATTCTTGTGTGAGACCCCAGGGGACGGGGTCTGGACTCACCAGGGATTGGTGGGGGAAAGGAGAGAAGGGGTTGGGCAAGGTTAATTTCTCTCTGTGTTAGGATCACTATCTCTCTCTCAGGGAGAGTCTGGAAGGGGAAGAGAAGGGGGGGAAGGTGAATTTCCTCTCTGTTTTAAGATTCAAAGAGTTTGAATCACAGTGAACTCCCAGTGTAACCTGGGGGGGGGGGAATCTGGGAGGAAAAAAGAAGGAGGGGGGAATGGTTTATTTCCCTTTGTTTTGAGACCCAGGGGATTTGGGTCTTGGGTTCCCCAGGAAAGGCTTTGAGGGACAGTGTACCCAAACACTATATTTTGGGCTGGTGGCAGCGTGATAAGATCTAAGCTAGGAATTAAGCTTAGAAGGGAACAAGCAGGTCCCCACTTTCTGGATGCTAAAGTTCAAAATGGGAAAGAGACCCTGACAAACCTGATCAACAACAAAAATAATCTAAAACAGTGGTTCTCAAACTAAGGCTGCTGCTTGTTCTGGGAAAGCCCCTGGTGGGCCAGGCCGGTTTGTTTACCCTGCCGCGAACTGCGGCCACTGAGAGCTGTGATCGGCTGAACCTGCGGATGCAGCAGGTAAACAAATCGGCCCGGACCACTAAGGGCTTTCCCTGAACAAGCTACCGCCCTAGTTTGAGAACCACTGATATATAACCACGAATGATTTTTTTTTTAAAAAAATGCAAAATAGCAGTATCTCAGCTTAATGGTAGTGAACACAGAGAAAAGTTTAACTATGGTAAGTGGTCATATACTTAAAACTAATTAGAGTACATTTTCTTCACAGCTTTTATGTCTGAATCTTTGCCATACTAGTCAAAGAAGTTTAAAGTAAGGTTGTTTTTTTTTAAAAAAAGGCAGCTGAATGTCTTTGGGTATTTTTAGGTTTCCAAATGCAAGGGGAGAGAGCATATAAACAGCTTGTTGAGTGAACAGTCAAATGAACTTAATTGAGACTCTTGATGGAATAGCCCATAGGGTTACAAAGAATAGGAGGTTGGCAACAACATTGCAGGGACAAACAAGATGAAGCCAAAGGAGTCAGGGGGTGAAATTCCCCATGATATGGCTACTGGACTATTAGCATAGCACAGAACAGTCAAGCAGCAGAAGGGGTGCCAAGGAAGGCACCAGATGAAGGCACCACTTAAATTTTATTATTTTACTTCGTTTAAAAACAAATGAAATAATGGAATTCTCAGGAAAAGTGCTAGTTTGACAGCTCTGGAGAGTAAAATCCTCTACCTACCCAAGAGGCATTGAGAGTACAAGTTAACTCCTTTCCTGTGATTTTTAGAAACGAATCTTCAGAGCATGAGATGAGGGGATATATTATTTTCTACACTTACTGACTCTTTGGTCTACCTAGTGAGACTGTCAACAACAGTGCCACTTAGTGCCAGGTTTGGCTGAATGTTTTACAATGCGAACAATACACTTCCAGCAGGATTAGCTTATAACCACCAACACATGTCACACAGAGCCTTTGAACTGCCATCAGATACTAATTATCCTGCACATTTTTAAAGAAGATGAAGTTTAAAGTGGCAGAGAATGTAAAATAGTAATTGGCACAAACTGGGATTCATTAATCTATGAGGTGTCCTACAGAGAAAATGCATGTTTCATTTTAAGTGCCTGAGCACGTAAAGGAGAAAGGACAATCCCAAAAAGGATGAAGTGCAGTTTGACTATTTTTGTGAGAAGTTCCATTTTTTCAAAACACCAATTTCCATTCATAAATAAATCTTTTGACAGAACATTTTTGACTAGCTCTAATAACATGCCCAGCAACTATGTGGGTAAAACAGTGACCATGAAAATCACAAATACACAAGTCACACAGTGAATGAGGAGCCATGGATACAATCATGCATGCTATAGAAAGTATGCACCAGTCAATATACACACCTGTGCACTGGACTGGCAGGCATAATTTATAAAGCATGGATGGCCTAATGACCATTTACAAGAGGCACGGACAAAAATGTGTGGCCAATTCTGTACTCTTATGGGAGATAATTTCTGTGAGTGTTTTGCCTGCAAAAGGTCTACGGGAGGAATGCCTATATTTGGAACACAAAATTAAATAAATGCAAAGAAATGCTAATTCTATTTGGGTTCTTATATGGCATCATTCATGATTGGGGTCTGAGCACCACAACCTGGATCAGTCAGAGAGGCTATCAGATGTGCAGAATCTATTTGATAATAGTCTGAATTAAATTCTTTTCTAAACAGAAGAGTCTTTCTGTATAGCAGCCTACTATCCCACTGACACACTACCAAAGCTAATAATTAGAGCTTTTTATAAGGATTTTTACAGCTAACTTAATACTACTTTTTTTTCATTGTTGCCATAATAAAAGTAGAACAGATGGAGCAAATAGAAGTGCAGTCTAATTTTAGTTTTAGATGGGTATTTTCCAGAACTCTAGAATATCTGGGATTTAATAACCCAGCAAATATTGACCACATTTTAAAATTAAAGTATGTTCCTGTGATGAAACAATTTTAAAACACCTGGAAAGATGGAATAATGCTCTATTCTCTTGGATGAATAAAATGGCAAATATTAATCTTTCACTGCAAATCATTTTCTTTTTCAAATCTTCCACTTCAAGTCCCTGAAAACTTTGGCTTTAATTTCAAGGGAATGAAAAGTCTCAGCATTAATAGAGATACCCTAGATGGGCATTTTTAGAGAACCTCTAGCACAACCAAGCATGATTATTTAATGATTCGCTCACTGGAATAGTTTCATAGCACATCTCATTTTCAGAAGGTGCAAACAGACATACAGTAAACAAAGATGAACTCTTTGACATGCATGCAACCGTGGTGAGATCAAACTGGTAGAACTTCACTCATGTAATTGTATGGAATTTTGACCTTTTTACACTATTCTGCATATATACCGACAAATATGGATGTGTTTTCAGAAAGGAAAGCCTGATGGTCATGCATAGAAATTTGTATGTTGCTTGCCTAATATTGCACATAGAACTCCCCAATTTCTGTGAACAAAGGCAATAATGTAATGCTCTGTTGTAGATGGAGGATCTTGGGACTCTATTTTCTATTTTCCAAAAATGTATGTGGTACAATGTAGCAGACTGGAAAGAAAAAAAATTCCTAGGCATGATATAACGGCATATGAGGAATACACTAACAATGGAGAAAATAGAGGATATGTAGAAAAAAAGATGTAAACCTGATCAAGTATTTCACAGTTATTGAATATACAGAATAAAAACATTGGGCAAATTAAAATCTATTCATCTACAGTCCTGAAGATAACAAGTTTTTTTACTACTAAATTCGCCCTCTGCATCCATTAATGGATATATTCTCCTAAGTGTATAGAATTATCTTGAAACACAGTCTTAGAAGAGTTGGCTAATTATTTTCTTGTTAAATTGTCAATTAAAAAAACCAAAAATTAAACAAAAACTAGTGACAGAACTTCCTTTTACTCATTTGAACATTTTCATCTTATAATAAAATTCCAAGATGCAATTAATTTGGTTGAGCCAGCTGGGGGAAAAGAAAGTTAATGTTTGGTTTTGCTTAGTGCCAGAGGCAAATTAAATTTCCCAGCCTCTCTTAAAATGTACAGTTGGGTAAATGTCCATTATTTATTTATTAGTACCCTCTAGCCAGTTGGCCACTTATCTGTTGCTAGTATCTGGCTTCATTGGTCTCTGCCAAGTGTAATATTAGCGTGTTTTAAGCATGAGGTAGTCTGAATTTTAAATCCTACATACAAGTAATAGATTAGGGAGTTCTATTACAGACAGTTTAGAATTTGCCCATTGAAGGATTATAAATCCTCAGGTTGTTAAAAAGGCATTGTATACATCATTCTTTCATAGTCAACTTTTCTCTTGGTAAAAATCTATTTCTACTTGTCGATATAAGTGGTTTTACTAGATTAAAAAATAGAGTATTTTATTAACATAATGAATATTTTACTAATGTTTAAGCCCTATTACAGATAATTATTTTATATGAAATATCTGCACCAAATCAAAAATCTCTGTCACATGTACTCTGCTGTACATTTCAAAATATCATGTCAAAAGATTCAAATGAACAGAACTTTGTTATCACTCCTGGCAGACTTTCACTCACAGCATGAGATAAAAAGAAAAGGGGCTTGTATTATAACTGTCTCAGATTACAGTCTACTGTAACTCACTTCCCTTTATCATCACTTATTGCCAAGTTAACAAAATGGGCACACTGTAAATAAATCAGAATAATGTGATTATGGTTGTTTTTTTTTAATGAAGCTAGAACAACAAAAATGAAATATTAATTTGTGTTGCTTGTTGTATTTTGTTCTTTGGAGATTCAGTCATTTGCATTAAAATAAAATAGCAATTTAGATCAAATTTTCTGCACAGTACACACCACGTACAATATAACAGACATAGTTCCTATGGGTGCTCTGTATCAGCAGACAAGAACAGATTTCTCAAAACAAACACATTCCATTGAGTACTGTTTCTCTCATTCTAACTAGCAGAAATAGCTGGCCTTTTGTGAGCAATGCAAGAATTCTGAGGGGAAATAAGAATGATGGGAGCGAGTAAGAGAGCTGGTAAGTGTATAAACGATGTGGAAGAGTTATAAAGATTGGATTTCCTGTGGGGGAACCTCGGAAAGCTGAGTAAATATTCTGTCACTAAGCAAATACAGTGTTCTAAGTGACCAAGGTATACAGTATTCTCATCTGGTGTTAAATATATAGGGGCTTATTTGCATAGGCACTGATTCAAGAAAACCTCTAAATACATACTTAAGCATGTGCTTAAAACATATTGATTTCAATGGGACTTAAACATAGGCTTAAAGTTAAAAACATCTATAAGTGCTTTCTTGGAATCAGGGTCATAGCTCCCACTAATTAAATTAGCGTTGTAGTCCTAAACCCTAACACAGCAACATAAGATATACTCCCAGAGATTGTACGTCTCCAGTGAAATGTTAACATTTATAATTGCCTTCATTCCCTGTCTCGGTAACTCAACTGATAGTATCTCCGGCTTTCTTTTTAACATATTCTAGTCCACCCCTGGCCTCCTCGAACAAACATACTATTTGACTACATGTGACTTACCTTTCAGGAAATAATGAACAAACATTGGCAACACACGTGTCAATTACTCTGAGCCTTCACTGTAATAACTTCCTCCACAGTGAAAATGAAATTAATTTACAGGTTGTTTTTATTACTAAATGATGTAAATATTCAGAGACCAGGAGGTTAATTGTATTGCAGTCTTGTCCTTCAGACTGAATCTATGCAAATTAGTCCAAGTAATGTGTTTTAAACTATGCCTTTTTTTCTTCTATGATATGTTCATAGTTAAGCTATCATTCTTTGCTAAAATTACGAGTCTGTCCTTTACCACCCTTACCATAAAAGCCAAGTAGTGTACTTGTTCAGAGTCCTTTAGCTATGGTGGCTTACTGATTTTGTGTTATATCTGTTTTCTGCTTTGCAAGGATGTCTTCAAAGAATGGATCTACTGTACCTAACAACTAAGGAGGCTTTGGATGAGAAAAAAAAGACCATGGCTTGACCTTAAATCCAAGGCTATAAATCAGAAGTCTTATTAGACAGAGTCAAAGTTGTATCCATTTCAATCATCCAAAGATGTTTCTAAATGTACAGAAGCAGAGATATTTGCCACAATCACTTTTTTTATATTAAAAGAAATATGCCACAGTTTTTCTATGGTCTCATTCTGACTTTTCTTGCCAAGCAGGGGTGACAAGTGAGAAACTACTTAGAAACCCAGGAGTCAACTCAACACAAACTCAGGCCCAATCTTGCAATGAACTCTGAATGGTTGTAGACATCTGTCTGCATGGAGTTCATTGCAGATGGCAACTCCTATTTCTGACTCCCCTGTAACTCCTGAAACAGCATAATCGAAATATAATACTAAGCGATTTAAAGTGCTGAAGAAATTTATACAGCTATTTCTACAAAGTGGGGCACTTAAGATCCACTTTTCAGACTTAGGCGAATACCTGATGCCCTGCTCTTGTGACACTTTGCACTAAAGATGACCCCTGAGCCTACACTAAGCCCCATTGAAATGAAGCACAACACATTGTTGGATCAGGGTCTAAATCAAACAAAGGGATCACTTTTTATTTTCAGAGTGGGGAAAAAAACAGCGCTTTTTACCAAGAAATTATCCATAAAAGAGCACCCCCTTAAGCACGCATGAGACCCCCAGTAACAATAAAATTGCATACCACACCAGAAAATATAATCTCTTCTCCTGTAAATTTTTCTCTCCATCTCTGTATCATATTTTGCTAACGTAAGTCTAAAGTGTTTGTTTATAAGGTATCCATATGTGTCCTGAAGGCATCCAGGCGCCTAACAAAATGCAACAATAACCACAGCTCAATAAAAAAAGGCCACATGACCCTATAAATTCTGTACACAAAGAAAGAGAAGTCTGAAAGAAAAAAAAATCCTCCAAACAAAGGAACTGGTTCGTAAGTATGAAAAGGAAACCAAATAATTGACTTCAGTCACCACAGAATGACATAAAAGAGGAGGGCATTCTTCTATTATGCCCTTGACAAAAGATGGCATGCTCCCCTATCACCTTCACAATAGTACACCTTTGGACAGTCAACAATTCCAGCTATACTGGGACTTATGATCACAGGCAGGATCTCAGGGAGACCAATCCTATAAACCCAGCCACTCAGTATTTGCGCAGCAATTAGTGAGTAGTGACTGACCCCTGACCTCTCATTAACCAAAAAGAACAACATCATAACATATTTCACTTGTACAGTGCCTTCCTTCCAAGAATTTCAAAATTAATTATGTACATTAATGAAGTGATAGACTTACAACATTCCTGTGAGGTTAGTAGGTATTACCTAATTTTGCAATTGCGGCAACTAAGACAAAAAAAGAGCTTGAAGCCTAGATTTTCATTAGTGCTTACGGTAGATTTTCAAACATATTTAGGTGTCTACAGATGCTGCTAGTGGGATTTATACAAGCACCTAAGAGAATTAGCCACCTAACCCTCATTAACTTCGTGATCTGGAGAAGTTTCAGAATGGGGAGATATCCCAAATCAGTGGCCACTTTTGAACATTTGCCTGCATGCAGTTTGGTCAAGCCTGCACAGGCAGTCTGTTACAGAGTCAATTATTCCCGGGCTTGAACCATGAGACTATCCTTTTTATCCAGAATCTGAGTAGAATAGTCTCAAAGAAAAGAAAAAACAAAACAAAGTTCCTTTCTCCATCTGCTAAAGACATGGTTCCATATGAACAGGAACCCTTCATGTTATAGAACTTTACAAACCTTGGGTCTTTTGTATTCATGTATTTAACTCAGACAATTCTGAAATATACGAAACAGCACATTTGACATCCTTTTCTGTATGATAAATGCATTTTCGGTTGAAGATATTTACATCTGTGTCTTTGCTAGGAAGTAATACGGTGTGCAAGCAGAGTGGATTTAGCTAGAACAGAAAAGAAATTCACTTAGTATCTAAATTAAAAGTAGACTGGTGAAAGATGGACTCTAATCTTGCTGTTATTGAATTCAATGGGAGTTTTGCCATTGACTGCAGTGGGAATTGCATTGGCCAGTGATCACATATTACCTTATGTTGGACCACATGACTACACAGGCATTAATGGAAATTCAACTACTTACAGTGTATATTTATATTTCCCCTTTTTTCACATAAATAACAACAAAAAAACTTAAAAAAAGGGAATTTCTGTACTTTCATCCAGGCAATTAAAGTACTGTTTCAATTACACAGGTTGCAACCAAAGCACCACAAGATGTTATATCAAAAGTTCTAACTAAACAGGCTCAGAGCTAGCCAAACCATGAACATGCAACTTCCAAGGAAACTCGGGTGTTGCATGACAGAGTGGATGAAATCCTCCCCCACTGACGTCAGTGGGAGTCTTGTCACTTACTTCAATAGGGGCCAGTATTTCCCCATATGTTTGGTGATACAGGGGGGCACTGTTCCATCTGAGTCCTAGCTGAACCTTTACCACAGATTGCTCAGGCTGAGATATAAGAAGCTCTTACCTGCTTGTGTTCATTAAAGATTCCTGGGTAAACTTCACAAGAAATGCTGTCCAGGCTGTATTCCAACCTGGAGTACATCTACACCCCAAAACAGACAAACATACATGCCCAAAAATGCCATGGCAGTGAGTCTCAGAGTCCCAGTCAACTGACTCGGGCTCATGGGGCTCACACTGTGGGTCTAAAAATTCTTCAGGCTTGACCTGAAGCCCAGGCTCTGATCTTGGTGGGGGGATGGGAGGGGAGAGGCTCTTAATGCCTGAGCCTGAAGGTCACAATGCTATTTTTAGCTTTGCAGTGCAAGTCCCATGAGCCAGAGTCAGTGGAGCCAGGCTCTGAGAGTTGCTACTTAGCCCCCCCCCCCGACCTTCTTTTTTGCTGTGTAGACATGCCCTAGTTAACAGATTTATGGATTCCTAAAGTCTTCCAATATAGTTTCAGTTTCCTCGAAATACACACACACACTCTCTCTCTCCCACTGCTGCATAATGTTACTATGAATTGTTAGGATAACAAGTAACTTAAAACTGATATTTAGGTGTGTCACCATGCCTCTATGGGTCACAACTAAGAATACCAAATTCAGGACAAACTGCTGAGAAATAGGCAGACACTCTCCAAACTGGTATAAGACATACCAAACCAGCAACAAAAGTAAACTTCTGTCTCACCATACTGGCTAAGAAGAAGTCAGGTAAGCCATTTCCTTAGATAGTCCAGTCCTTGTATTACCATCAAAAACACTGGATTTAAAGATGTGTAGTTCTTTAAGACCAGTCTCATCAAACAAAAGGTTCTTCTGTTCCCAAAGGACCAGCCGCACACCCAGGTCAATATATAACCCTGATCTTAACCAAAAACACACTGATGCCAATCCTTTAGTATCTAAAATCTAAAGGTTTATTTAGAAAGAAAGAAAGAAAGAAAGGTGATAGTTAAAATTGGTTAAAGGAATCAAATACATTCAACAGCTGCAAAGTTCTTGGTTCAGGCTTGTAGCAGTGACAGAATAAACTGCTGGCTTAAGTCAGTCTCTGATTGCTTCCGAATCATTGTTGGAAGGTCCTCAATTCTTTGGTTAGAATGCTCCCATTAGTAAAAGTCCAAAGGCTTGAACAGGGAAGAAAGAGACTGGAGCAGAAAAGAGGCAAAATGGAAGTGTTTCCATGCCCTTTTATAGTTTCTACCATGTGGAGGGAAAACCATTGTTACAAACAAAACCCTCAGCACAGCTACTGGAAAATCACAGATGACAAGTTAGTGTTTGGAGTCACATGGGCAAGTCATATGTCCATGCCTGAATTCTCTTAGTCATAGCAGGAAGCCATTACCTATATTTCAGGAATGACCACATGAAAATCCATTCAGTGTAGATGGTCAATTGTGAGTTAAGTGTCCCTTGATAAGCCAATCCTTTGAATAGTCCCTTCAAGACGTGCAGGCTAAATACCTTCTAGGTGTTACCCCAGGAGCAAACAGTTGAAATCCAGGTATAGAGTCAATACTCATATCTTCAAATAAAAAAATGATACATGAATACAAATAGTATAATCGTATTTAGCAAATCATACCCTTTCCATAGACACCTCACTTGACTATCTTTGTACAAGATTTTTTGCAAATATATAACAGTGATTGCAACAATGATCTATCTATGGTTATATTTTAATCAGAAAATCTTACAAGGTATATTCAAAAAATGGTATTCAGCCTACTATTGATTGACATCTTTTTCATTTTATTTTTGTTTGTTTTTAACCATTCCCCTGGACTTCAGGATTGTGCTGCTGCATAAGACCCAGAACATAAAATGGACTAGTCTAGTTAATGTCTGAGCTGAACGAACTTCAAAAAGAAGCCAGACTACACATGTGGTGGAAAAAAGGTTATTAAAGATGAAAGAATACTATATCTAATTTCAGGTATTTTCAATAGCACAAGTAAAAGTGGCATAATATATCATATATAATTTTTAACATAGCAGTGTTGCAAATCTCATCTTAGAGGTGGCAACATTCTAGTGGTTCATGGAATTTATTTACTGTCTTTTTAAAAATGCTGTGGGGATCTTTTGGGAAGGAAGATTTTATATTACTGTACTATGTTCTTAAGTTTTACCTCAAAGATGAAGATTAAATTAAAATATTAATTAGTGTATGTGATTTTCACAGGTACCTGTGTGAGTTGGGCACCCTATTCCCATTGAAATTGAGAGGCAGGTGCCTAAATCCCTTAGGCTGCATTGAAAAGCAGCTGTGACTGCTCACAGAAGTAAAACTGAATGTATGCCGTGCAGCAGGTGTGTTCCAATTTTTTTTTAAACTTGCTTTTTATCTTTTGTACAAGGCCTATTAACTGTAAGGCATATCCATTTTTTCACAGAGTACTCCTGGCATCTAATACAAACCCAACGCACATCATAAAAAAAAAACAGGGAGGAATAGCACAGTGGTTTGAACATTGGCCTACTAAATCCAAGGTTGGGAGTTCAGTCCTTGAGGAGGGCTATTTGGGGAAAAAACTGTCTGGGGCTTGGCCCTTCTTTGAACAGGGGGCTGGACTAAAATTGGGGAAGGGATAGCTCAGTGGTTTGAACATTAGCCTGCTAAACCCAGGGTTGTGAGCTCAATCCTTGAGGGGGCCATTTAGGCCTCTGGGGCAAAAATCTGTCTGGGGATTGGCCCTGCATTGAGCAGGGGTTGAAGTAGATGACCCCCCTGAAGTCCCTTCCAACCCTGATATTCTATGATAACAGCTCTGTTGTTAGACATACCAGATTACTCAAGACTATTTCTGATGCATTTCTTTTTATGCTGACCATTCTAGAGTCATCTGAAGTTATCTCATGGTCAGCTATGATATTCAGAATTAATTTTTGGTGAAGGGCTAATATTTGAAGAACATGGCAGACATAACTTCATTGATGTTATGTAAACTGCCCCTTGTCAGAACAAGAAAATATATAAAATTAATGTGTGATACATACCAAAGATAAATTACTTAATTTTGGATATATAAAGATTTTTCAATGATTAAATATTAGTAGGTGCACTCTGGAGGGCCTCTTAAGGATGTTACTGTTCCCAAGCTTCCTTCTTGGTCTGTCTAAAACAGGATTTAGAGGCTTTAATAGAATTTAGATGGGCTTAAAAATTTCCATGCATGCAGTCCTACTTTCACTGATTTATTGCATGAATTTTCTGTTGACTTTTTATGTGACTCTTGATCTCCCTCAGGGACTTGTTCAGTTCTGATTGGATAATGTAAATTTCCAATAGTGATTAAGCACAAATGAGTATGAAATTGATTTATTATAATAAGTGAAATTGAGGTCTGATTGCTTTTCTTTCTGCCTTTTTTTTAAAAAAACTAAGTGCTTCAGATGAATGTTTCTATGATATTTTGCCAACAAGGAACAAAGAAAATTAAGAGTACATTTCTCAATTACACACTGAAAATTAGATATGGAATATTGTTCCAAACTTGTTTGATTCCATGTGCATATGAGAGTTGCTGGAATGGCATAACATCAGCATAATTACATCCTTGCAGAGAGGATATATCATATTACATGATATTTTGCTAAAGTTGAACTGATATAAATACTTTAATAGAGTAAGTGGGTGACACTCTATCGAATACTTGTGTTTAAAGCTTTGTAGTGTAATAGTAATACAAAACATGTTTTTGTACATG
This sequence comes from Gopherus evgoodei, assembly GCF_007399415.2. Lineage (NCBI taxonomy): Eukaryota > Metazoa > Chordata > Testudines > Testudinidae > Gopherus > Gopherus evgoodei. The sequence goes on from NC_044333.1 coordinate 27,997,688, forward strand.
CAATACACTCGCCTAAAGAGAGATGTATTGATTGCGATCTTGTACAGTATAGAAAAAAGTTACTACTCTGGGATGGAATCTCATAGATATTATGCAGGTCAGTTCATCTAAACACCAGTCTTGAATTCACATTCTGAAAAGATTTATGTTGTCTGTGGATGCCACCCAAAAAAACTCCCTCTAGCATATGGGCAAGGAATACATCCTTGTAGTTATGAAGTGTCACCTCATGGCCAAGCTCCTTCCTCCTGGATTCATCTGTGAGAGAACTGGAGACTAAAGTCTTCACATTTATCCACAGATCAGGTACAATGTGAGCATCAGTATAAACTTTTCCCACACTATCCTAACCTATGAGAGACCGCTTCTGGAAGTGACAGGGAAATTCACTGTCCTGGCCCATTCCGTCCTTGCCTTCACTGTACAGGCTACCAAAATTGCCTTTACTGCTGAATATATTAATTTGTGCCAATTGTGTGTGTGCGGTGTGGAGACTTTTATTTTTAATTATGTAAGGCTCCCCCACTATATGTGTGTGTGAAGTATTCAAACTACTACTGGACATGCTAAAAGTCACTGCTATAATTCTGACCACAGCCTCTGTGCTGTTGACAAAAAAGTCTGAAAAGTCTATTGCTTTACATACCTCACAGCATCTTCCTTTTCAAGTGAAAACAGCCCACGTAGATTTACAAATACACATCAGTTACTATCCAGCATGTGAAATCTGCATTTGCACACTGAGTGAGCTACATTTATCCCTGGTTTACTTCTATTGACTTCCATAATGTTGATGGCCTATTGGTAATGATGAAAGTGTATGTGTCTTACATCATGTTGTACATAAAGTGAACCAAATATATATGAGAAAGTACAGTCGATGGCATTTAAAAGTTAACATTTGTCAAGACATTGGATGATTTACCACCACAGTATCCCTTTCCCCCCTATTTAGAATAAGAAATAACTGCATGGTATCTGTTTGTAAATGTTAATTTTTAAATGGCAACTACTGCACCAGCATAACATGATGCTTTTTTGCAATAACATGGCACTGTCAATACTGTCATCTCTAAATATAAATGCTCTGGACTGAAAGAGATATGAGAACGTAAATTCAAAATAGCCAGAATATGGCCCTTTAATCTCCATGGTGGATTTTAAAGGCATTTCAATTCTTTTTAGAACATTCACCAAAGTTAGGCCAGAAGAAGTCAAAGTAATTTAGATCCAATCTCTTTTCAAAAGTGAAACGAACAGAAGTTTTATTAAAAGGAAATGAAGAGGAAATTGAACTTTCATATATCATGGTGCAATTGTGATGACAGAAAACAATATTTGTCGACAGAAAGTATAGAAGATATTTATATGCCTTTTTTCTGTTATTCAGCTACTCTGTGGGAGTTGTGTCAAAATACAGGGCAAGTTATTTTTAAACATATAATGGAGCTGTAGTAAAATTACCTGCTGGCTATCGCTTATAAGTTCTATGTATTGTTTAAAAAAACTTCTATGTTCAGAAATCAGCAACATTAATTGAAATGTATTTGTGTAAACAGTGGTGGATAACCTGCAGTCCACGGGCCCATCAGGGTAATCTGCTGGCAGGCCACTAGCCAGCTTGTTTACATTTGCACAACTGCCTGCACCTCCCACTGGCTGTGGTTCACCATTCCCAGCCAATGGGAGCTGTGGGAAGCAGCATGGGCTGCAGAGATGTGCTGGCCGCTGCTTCCTGCAGCTCCCTTTGACTGGGAACAGCGAACCACGAGCACTGGGAGCTGCAGGGGGTGTGCCTGCGGACAGTCAATGTAAATAAAATGTCTTTGGCCCACCAGCTGATTACCCTGATGGGCCACATGCAAAAGGTTGCCATCCCTGTCCTATGGCCTAGTTTTCCAAGGCACTGAGCCTGAGTTGGAACTGCAGGTGGCTAAGAAAATTTAGCCCTGAGTGTTTCAAGTGGAGCATCCAAAAGCTGATGCCCCTCAAATTAGTGGTCATCCTTCTGAAAATGAAGGCCTACATTTTCTCTCTCCCTATGGCAAATCCTATGGGACTGAGAAGGCAGTTCCATTGCCTCCACCAGGATGATGGTACTCTAGGAAGTGCAAGGAGGTGTAATTTACAATTTTTTGTGCTTGCTTTTCTGAAAATGGCACAACTTTTAGAAAATGGAAAAGGAAAATTGATTACTGTGAAAGAAATGTTAGTTTTACGTTTCTAAGACTCTAGTGTGAAAAGGTAAAACCTTAAAATAATAAATAATTATAAACCTACAAAAGAACTTGACAAAGGCCCTTGACACTGAGCTTTCTTTATAAAGTACTATTATTGTTTTCCACTGAAATGCTCATTAGTCCAGGTAAAGTATGCAGTCTATCCCTTTAATTGTAAGAAAAATATTACTACAATATCTGAAAGCCAGTTTGTCTTAAAATTCTGGATTGATTACTATGAACTTTTGAGAACAGAATTTTGATTTATTACAAGACTGAGGATGGTACTTTCCTGTTGGAAGACAAGAGGCTCAAGAAAGAATGGATTTCCTTCATAAAATATGCTCAAGTTTTGAAATCCTGGCCCTAGTGAACTGAATGGAAGTTTTGCCACAAATTTTAATGGGACTGGGATTTTTTCCTTTTTTCTTTTTGTTTGCAGTGGGTGTGCTGACATTCTAGATTTTCAGTGATTCCGAACATTTTAGGCAATGGGTCAGATTCTGTAGTGCACAAGCCCCTTTGCTCAGGCAGATTAGAGAAGTTATAATCAGGCTGCAAATTTCAAGCAGAAAATTCCCCTGAGATGGAGAAAACTTTCTTTTGGGCACAACAGTATCTATTCTTTGTGCTACTCCTCCGTCCAGCATATAGCTTATGGCGGGAGAGAGAGTAGCTGTGTTGGGGGTGTGATGGAGCTCCTTTCTGCTATGCCATCAGCGTTAAAATGTAATGCTGCCCAGCTTTAAAGTGGCATTAAGGCTGAAGCCAGTCCTGAGGGTCAGGGAATTCAGAAGAATGCAGCTTTCTAACTGTAACAAAGCAGTACAAACCAGTCATCACAGTAGAAAATAATAATGAAGCACACAGTAAATCAAGATTCACCTTAATATTAGGCATACTTCCTGGACTTTGTTCTTACATTTCTTTCAGCTAGAAATAAATTTCTTTCTTTTCTGATATTAGACTTGAAAGAGATTACAACATATCTAAATACATGGAATGGTTTGAATGCCTTTGGGAAGTTAACATCAACCTGAAGGAAACATACATCTACTTCAGAGCTGTTCCACTTCATATGCCATATGATGGTTTATGGCACTTGACAGACAACACTGAGCGATAGCAAAAAAGAATTGAATTTTGTAGCAGTTTTCAGGTTATGAATATATACACAGAAAAAAATGCTAAATGAAAGTGTTAGTATTGCTATAGAGGGTTGTGACTGAGATAGCACCAATGAGAGCTATCAGACTGTTGAAAATCACAGGAACAGCTGTCACACTTCTTGAAATGCAAAAAAACATTAAAAACTTCAGCAAAAATTAACATGCAGTTAAGTTTTATAGCACAGGCTATGAAAACAAGTCAGAATTTGGGAACTGATGAATATCATGAAACTGACACCTAAGACTAACTAGTAAAACAGTTAAAGCAAAGAAAGGGAAATTAAGTAATAGGAAGAACTTTATTATTAGAACTAGTTCTTGAGTTCAGATCAAGCTGTGTAGGAAACCTGCTCCCCCTTTCATCATTAACTCTGAGTCATTTCAAATATGGTAGAGTTTTGTATTATATTAAAATGCATTGTAATCAACGAGTGTCAACTTTTCCAAAGCAGTTTGATATACCAGAAAATATGGGTGTGTCTGTGCTGCTACGACACTAACGTGTGCATAGCTGGATGACTATTTTATTAAGAAGAAAACTAGCTGACTTTTAAAATGAATCCCATCTTCATGCTATGTACATGTCCTTTACCAAGTTCAGTTATTTAGTAATGGTAAGCATTGCCTTTGCATTGGATCTTGGAGAATCCTGCAACCACCAAAAAATTTACTAGGTGGTACAGCATGAATTTTCAGAGTAAAACCTGCAAATGTGTTAGCCTCTCCCTCCCGAACGCATCAATAATAAGTAGAGATGTGGGGAGTCTGATGATGATTTGGATAGGGATACCAGCTGCGGATAGGGGAAAAGTTCCGGAATTTCCCAGCTGCATGAAGGTTTTCTTTCCATGCACACTGCACTTTGAATGCAGTTTGAGATGGTTGATTGGGTCCTACAAACATTTTGCATTGCTCTTCTTACCAGACCTTATAGTCCTATTTTAACATTTCCTCCTTTATAGTCTTTTAATGCCAACTGTCCGGTGAACACCTGTTCACTGAAATCTAGACTGAGACCAACTCAGATCACAACCACCACTTAACTCAGGTCCTGATCCAGCACTCTTACAATACACTATATTTCATTGTGAGCTTTGATAGACACAAGTATCCTCTAAGTTTGTGTATTTTTAAATATAGTTTTGGATGGAAAATAATCTATTTTATATTCACCTTAGTAACTGTCATAAACAGATAGCTAAGGGTTAATGTCTCTTACACCTGGAAAGAGGTAACCTGAAGCACCTGACCAGAGGACCAATCAGGAAACCAGACTTTTTCAGGTCTGGATGGAGGGAAGTTTGTGTGTGAGTCCTTTGTTCTTTGGTCTTCTGCCTGTCTCCCTCTTGGCTATGGGAAGGATTTTTCTATTTCCTGCTTTCTAATCATATCATAACCTAGTCCCAGATTTGGACCTTAGCGTCCAAAATATGGAGGTTAGCATGAAAACCTCCAAGCTTAGTTACCAGCTTGGACCTGGTAAAGCTGCCACCATCCAAAAAATTAGAGTGTTTTGGGGCACTCTGGTCCCCACAAAAACCTTCCCTGGGGACCCCAAGACCCAAATCCCTTGAGTCTCACAACAAAGGGAAATAAACCTTTTCCCTTCCCCCCCCTCAGGTGTTCCTGGAGAGAGACACAGAAGCAAGCTCCGTGAACCTAAACAGAGGGATTCCACCCTCCCCGTTTCCAGCCTTGGAAAACAGAAGTACCGAGAGCTAATCTCTCTTCCTCCCTCACCCAGAGGGAATGCAAAGTCAGGCTAGTAAATCTAACACACACAGATTTCCCCCTGACTTCTTCCTTCCACCAATTCCCTGGTGAGCACAGAGTCAATTCCCTGGAGTTCCCCACTAAAGAAAAACTCCAACAGGTCTTAAAAAGAAAGCTTTATGTAAAAAGAAAGAAAAATACATAAAAAATGGTCTCTCTGTATTAAGGTGACAAATACAGGGTCATTTGCTTAAAAGAATATTGAATAAACAGCCTTATTCAAAAAGAATACAATTCAAAGCACTCCAGCAACTATACCATGTAAATACAAAAAAACATATAAATCACTATCTGAACTTTTGTACTTACAACTGGGAAACAGAAGATTAGAAAGGCAGGAAACAGAGATCCTCTCATAGCCGAGAGAGAGATGGGCACAAGACAAAGAACTCAGACACAAACTTCCCTCCACCCAGACCTGAAAAAGTCTGGTTTCCTGATTGGTCCTCTGGTCAGGTGCTTCAGGTTATCTCTTTCCAGGTGTAAGAGACATTAACCCTTAGCTATCTGTTTATGACAGTAACGTGCTTAACAGATACAACTGCACACCAGTCTGAAATGCCAGGGATCCTTACAGAATCTCTTCTGCCCCCTAAAGCTTCCACAACACTTCGATGCAGCTGAAAGTAAAAATCAAAACATACAACAGAATAAATGAGGATTTAACCAATTCCCTCTCTGTGGCATGAGAAGAGAATGCATTCTTCTCATTTCTAATATGGAATTAATTCCAAACATGAGAGAAATCTTTAACATCTCAGTCATACCATGCCACGTGTATATTACAAGGTATTCATCACCCTCCAGGGACTGAACTTTATCCTGTCACACATATCCATTATGAATCCTCTATTTGTTAGTAGTATAAATAGGTGAACTCATAGCATCTTTGGGGTGTGATAAATCTGAAGGCTCAGATGGAATGTTCATGATTACTTTTTAAAATCTTTCAAGGTCATTCTACATGATTTCATGCTACATAACATCCTTTCTCAATGTGAAATGGACTATGCTAAATATTGATTTTTCTTCTTTGGTTTGCTTGAAAAAGTCACACCATCTTCTCGCTGTTCAATTCTCTGTAAGCCAATGTGTAAACAGCTAAAATTGCAAAAAAACAATTAAGGTATTAAAGAAAGGAGCTGTACTGGAGGTGATTATTTTGAGGACTACATTGAAGAATTGAAAGGCATTCTTCCTTCCAGCAGGAAAAGAATGAAGGAGGTGGAAGAAAAATTATGAGTTGAGCTAGTGGAGTATGTGAAAAAAAAATGAAGAAAATTGCTTTGAATTAAAAAGTACCTTAAATTTGTAGTTGGAAAAATACAAAGACAATAAATAATTGTTTTAAAAATCTTAAAATGAGATGAGGATCTCATGCTAGTTCTCACTTGAGAAGTTTTCACAACCACTTATTGACACCTTTGTAGGCATTCTCAGAAGAGAGGCCAATGCCTGCATTAACGAGGAGAGTTAAATACACTCTTAGCCCTAGAAGTCTCTCCTTAAGAACACTGTCAGAGGGTTGTCCAGAAGCTTGCATTGCTACCGCTTGTACATGAGGTAAATAGAGGAATTCTGGCAGGGCTTTATTCCCTTGCAAAATTGAAGGAAAAACTGCTAATATTTGTGCCTCTGCTTCATATGTCAGTGCATATATACAAATCTGAGGCACTGCTTTTGATAATTTCACCTGGTTTCTTTAAACTAGTGTGATTATTAGATTCAAGTAAGCCATAGGTCTTTGCCAATTATATCACTTATGACCCTACATTTATGAATAAAACTCTGGTCTTAAAGCAGCAAAAATGCAGATATTGCTTTTTATCACAGTAGCACTTTTTAACATGATCATTTTCTTAGGTATCTTGTATACCCATGAGAACTTCCACCCTCTCTACGCTCGACCAGTAATGAATGTGAGTGCTGTTAATCAGGCAGGTATTGATTCAGCTTGCAAAAATGTGTCACAGTGGGATTTACCCTTTGACCTCCAGCTCATGCATCCGCTGCTGTGTCCAAGCTATGCTTTCACAATGTGGAGAGCACTTTTCCTACTAACAGCTTTCTACCTCCACTCATTCTTACATTTCACATATAAGCAGGAGCTTGTAAAACTGCATTAATAAAAATTCACTTTTCATATGATCACTTCACAAATGAGGTGAAAGGATGGGATTGACTGCTGTTACAAAATATGAGTTTTATTTACCTCGCCCTAGATTGATGTAAATCCCACTGATGTCTTTGGGAGTCATGTGGGCATAAGGGAATGAGAATAGGCCTCTATGAATTCTCCATTGTAGCACAAATACAGATATTTTTGCTCTAAACTATTGTAGTGGGCTGTTCTTTACAAAATCACAATATTCAGTATTCCACAACAATTCTCTTTTTATAAATCCTGTGAGATTGCTGAGTTCAATGTCTTCAAAAGCCTGGAACATGCCCTCTCAGGAAGATATGAAGGACTATTAAGAGGTGGTTTAGATAGACCCCTCATTATTCTCCAGTTTCAATGTAGGGTGACCAGATATCCCGATTTTAAAGGCACAGTCCCGATTTTGGGTTTTTTTTCTTATATAGGCTCCTGTTAACCCCCACCCCTGTCCCAATTTTTCACACTTGCTGTCTGGTCACCCTATTTCAATGTGCCCTTCTTTGTGTTTTGTTTTTAAGGTAACGCTCTAGATATTAAAGTAGCAAAGAAACCCTTAAAAATGAAGAGTTTAATCCATGCAGGTATATGTTGCAGAGAGACTGAAGCCGCTGCTCCAAGATACGAAATACTTATATCCATTTCGATGGATGCTAACTTAAGACGCCAGCTATGGTATTTTAAATGTGAGCATTGCTAACGTTTTCACTGTTCAAAGACTGTAATAAAATAATAGAAGTAATATATAAGGAATTCTGCACCAGCACTCCACTATACTTGTGTAAGATGGCATACAGAACTAACCGGAGGGATGCAGAATTTTATAAATTAAAACAAGTAGACCTTTAGAAAGACATGATGGGATTCCAGGAAGGAGCATAACTGGTTTCCTTTTTGGGAGGGGGTCAAGAGGAGTTGCTCAGCTTTCAAAAGTTGGGGAAACATTGGCTTAGTGTTTGCAGAAAGAATGACACCATATTTTTATAAGGACACTGGGCATTGTGACTATCTTAAAATCACCTCCTTTGTGCTATGTACACTGGCACTTTATTGCTTACCTATTGATTGTGTATTGCATATTTCAATGCTTAAATTATCAGAGCACAGAGAATTAATATTCAGTGTGAGAGAAAAAATTCACCTCAAAGAATAGAAAAATGGACAAAGGGGCTTTATATGCTGCAATCAAGAATACTGACAAGGTTCATTAGCAAGCCAGAGAGATTCCAATATACTTTTGTCCAGGTGATAAGAGCAGTGATAATGGTTCTTTGTCTCACGTACAGTCATGAAACTTGGAATGAGTGTATGTGATAAATATGTAAGTATTTTCAGTGGCTTTTAAATTTTTCAGAAGGACAAATAATCCTGTGTCCAACTCAACTGCTATGTTCAAACTCTTCTGTGATTTTCAACAAATTAAATAATTTCTGTATCTGAAATTTATTGTCTCCCTTTCTGAATAAGGATTGATCTTTAATGTAACTATGACCAATTCAGTGTTGTCCAGTGGGAAACAATTTGTTTTCAAAGTGAAGCAAACCAAAAGTGAGTAGAGAGAGGATATCCAGTTTTTTTCATTAATCAGGACTTTTCACAACTTGTTTTGCTGCTCATTGAAAGTATTATACCATTGCCTTGTAAGCATATGGGTAACTTTCACAGAAACCTAACTATGGGTCCAACTCTGTATGAAAAAGTCTAATATATTAACTACTGGCACTTGCATGTACAGCTTCATGACTGTCCTAGATGACCAGCATGCAATTCAGTTTTTCCATCATGGTCAATGACTCAACTGGACATGAAACATGGTCAGAAAAACCCTGCACTGGATGCTAAATGACAGCCCAACCTCCTAATACTTTGATATCTATATTTCATTACACCTCAGAAAAACAGAAACACATTTTCAGCAACCTCTACTGCATACTATTCTCAATGATGCATTTGGTAAAGTATACCTTCATGAGAATCTGTGGGTTCATTATCACTTACATTATTGGAGCTACCAAAGAGACTGATATTACTGTACTATAACACAACACATCATCTTTGATAACTATACAATAACAGATCTTCATTGACATTGCCTAAGGTTGGTCAAGAACATCCATTAAGTGACAAGTGCAAAAGTAAATAAGTAACTTTCTTGAGAAGTATATGACTCTTTAAAACAGCAAACACATCTATACACTACTTAGTTTAAAAAAAGCTACAAACATGATTAAGAAGCAGGAGAGAACTATTTAGGAGGAGAGATTAGAAGAATTATATGTGCAAGTTAGCTATACAATGACTAAAGGGTGATGAGATAACAATCTACAACTATTTCAAGGTTGTAACCACAGAGGAGGAAGAGGAATTATAGAGCACAGTAAAAGAAAATACATAACTAGAAGGAATAGAATGAAATTAAGATAGTGAAAACTTAACATAACTATTAGAAAAAGGGTTACAGATGGCAGAAAGTGTTAAGCTATGAAATAAACTCTCAAAAGAATTATTTGGAACATTTTAAAGTATACGAATGAAAGAGTAATAAATGTAGACTAGGGGAAAATCCTGCATGGGTCGGAGGGCAGATTAGATGACCTAATGTGTCTTTTCCATTTCTAAATCATACAACCCAAGCACACTATGGACCTAGCATTGCAACAAGCATGTGTTTGCTTAACCTTACACCCATGAATGAAGCAAATAGGACTAGTCACAGGTGTGAAGTTAAGCATATGCATATGTTTTTGCAGTATCAAGGCTACAATGCTATATTGGAACCTGGAGTGATAGATTAGTTACTTACAATATTTTTGGTAGCTGCACTATGGTTAAAGACCAATTAAACATTCATTTGCAGAAGAAGTGAGTTCCTCAAGTTGCTGGAAGAGTAATAGATTGATAGGGAATGAGGTGAGGACACTTGGCCCTTAAGAGTAATTCATTGACAAAGTTCTGTGGCAAGGGCCAAGAACCCTTTTATCTGTCATTTTCATTGTCTTGAGGGATGCGCTTTGAAAGGAGGAATGTATGTCTATTCACAAAGACTTTCTGCAAGTCTAGGACTTAGAATATTAGGCCTACAAATGTGTTATTAGCTTCCTAAGGCTGGAAGTTATGGAGATCTATTAGTATAGAAAAAATATTTTAGAGATGCATAATGCATAGAGACCAAAATAAATCCACACTGACTACTTTATTATTTATCTGTTTCCCAAATCAATATTAGAAATAGACTTCTGGTGTGACAAAAGAGATACATTTCATATCTGTAATATGGAGACAAAAAAAACATTGAATGTAATTATCTACCTCCTGAAGTTGTATTAGCGATAGTACTGACTGAATGTAAACAAACATATACATTATTCATTTAGGACATGATCATGCATTCTTTGCTCCCTCAAATCTTTCACTGAAGTCAATCTTAATAATCTGATTCGCTCCATAGCACTGATTTTAAATCAAACAAAATCCTGACTGGCCCAGATTCTCTCTTTCATAAGGGCTGTTTTGTGTTTAAAGCATCTCTAAAGCCACCACAGCCAACCATAAGAAATTGCACTGTCTTCTATATTGTATGTCCTTCAATGTGTTGTATGTTCCTTGGCTGCAGCTGAGGATCGAAGCCAATATGTCCTTGGCAATGAAGATTAAACTCAGCTTGCCCACAGCAATATATACTATATAACATTATGAGGGAGGGGTGGTTCAGGTTGTAGAGAAGCAGCTAGAAGACTGAGACCTCCATTTTGGCAATAGCAAGTAGTAACCCTCTCCCTGACTGGGAGTTGGCTCACAGGAGGGTAGGTGCTATGACAAGCATCCTTTTCAGCCCAAGGCAACAGGTCCTGAAAATCCTGCTAAAGTATTGTGGGAAGGGTTAATTGATAATGATGAAGAAGAATGTGTGTGTAGCTGACATACTTTAAGGGAAGGAACTGATGGATTTGGGGTATTCTACTTTCATATTTTACTTAGGACGCTGATGTACAAATTTTACCCCAGGCTTTATGAAGAGCCAGTTTTGGCAAACGTGCTTCAGACTCGGGAATTTGGCACACTGAAGTGCAGGCAGAGGTGTGAGCACATGCAAAGTTGTGTGTGTTAGTAATGTGGAGATCTGAAAGTCAGGCCTTATCCCAGGGAGCTTATTACAGAAGATACCTGTCCCATTACAGATCTAAATTAACAAGTGAGGCTCCAAAATCTCAAAAGGGCTTTGTCATAAACAGATAGCTAAGGGTTAATGTCTCTTTCACCTGAAGCACCTGACCAGAGGACCAATCAGGAAACCGGATTTTTTCAACTTTGGGTGGAGGGAATTTTGTGTCTGAGGTCTTTGTTTGCTGTCTGCCTGCTTTCTCTGAGCTTTGGAGAAGTAGTTCTGTTTTCTAATCTTCTGTTTCTAAGTGTAAGGACAAAGAGATCAGATAGTAAGTTATACGGTTTCCTTTCTTTGGTATTTGCATGAATATAAGTGCTGGAGTGCTTTGATTTGTATTCTTTTTGAATAAGGCTGTTTATTCAATATTCTTTTAAGCAATTAACCCTGTATTGTGTCACCTTAATACAGAGAGACCATTTGTATGTATTTTTCTTTCTTTTTATATAAAGCTTTCTTTTAAGACCTGTTGAAGTTTTCTTTACTGGGAAATTTCAGGAAAATTGAGTCTGTACTCACCAGGGAATTGGTGGGAGGAAGAAATCAGGGGGGAGATCTGTGTGTGTGTTGAATTTGCTAGCCTGATTTTGCATTCCCTCTGGGGGAATAGGAAAGTCCTTTTTGTTTCCAGGACTGGGAACGGAGAGGGGGAGTCACTCTGTTTGGATTCACAGAGCTTGTGTCTGTGTATCTCTCCAGGAGCACCTGGAGGGGGGAAGGGAAAAAGGATTATTTCCCTTTGTTGTGAGACTCAAGGGATTTGGGTCTTGGGGTCCCCAGGGAAGGTTTTTCAGGGGGACCAGAGTGCCCCAAAACACTCTAATTTTTTGGGTGGTGGCAGCAAGTACCAGGTCCAAGCTGGTAGCTAAGCTTGGAGGTTTTCATGCTAACCCCCATATTTTGGACGCTAAGGTCCAAATCTGGGACTAAGGTTATGACAGGCTTAAAACAAACAAACAAAAAAATCCACACCACACAAAAACAAGCAAACAAACCAAACCCAAAACAGTTCCCAGGAGGCAACAGTTCAAAGAATGCTAGGAAATAAGAATACTATTGGTGGAACCTACCAGACTTCTGGCCTACGGAAACATAACAGGAATCTGTAAGAAGAGCACAGCAACAAAAGGACTTGAGTTTTAAAAGGTAAATCAAGTCAGATATAAAGCATGGGAAAATATCAAATAATAATGTAGTTCCTGTTAAGAACAATGTGGTTGTAACAGAAGTTTAACAGGGGACACAGATAAGCGTATATCTCAATACATTCCTTTGAGAAACGAAGTGAAAATGGGCCTATGCTGAACATCCTTAGCCATGGACATGCTTTTCAGATGCAACAACATGCATCATCCACCAAATGACAACAAGATATTTGTGGTGGGAGCTTGCCTCTCTAGTAGTTTGTTCCAAAATTCCACCCCTTGTCTTGGTGTGCAAAACTCTCCTATAGTCTTTGGGGAGGCAAGAGTTCATGCCAACACCTTGATCAGCAAAGGAACAATCACCTTTATCCGCAGACAAACAATTCAAGTGCCTCTTAAGTGTTGGTCCATCAGTCTCTGATCAGGACATATCCTTCTCATTGGGCTCTGTCTGATTCTTGCATGCACAGAGGTTCTTGCTCAGAATGGACATGCACTCACCCTGCTTCCTGGGCCTTTTGTTCTACCCCAGTTCCCCCTGGGCAGCCTTTTCTGAAATGGCATCTCTGTGCTCCAATGGGAGGAAAGCTGTCCAAATTAAATAGGAGTTGGATTTCTTGTCAGCTCTGTAACCAACTAGGACTCTGTGTGGGCTAGATGTTCTCTCTTTCCACCCTCAGCAGGGCTGCTATAGGGCTAGGGTTGCCAACTTTCTAATTCCAGAAAACTGAACACCATTGCCCTGCCCCTTCCCAAGGCCCCTCCACCCCACTCCATCCCCCATCACTTGGTCACTCTAGCTGCAGATTTACTGTGACCGCCGGCCCCTAGCCTGGGGGCCGGAGTGCTGCTGTACTCAGCATGAAGGTTGGGCCCCAGAGCGAAGGGGCTGGAAGCTGGCTGCCTGGCCCTGACAGGACTCTGCTCTGCTCTGCCTGGGCCCTGGGCTGCTAGGTGAGTTTTATTGTCTGGTTTTATTGCCTTTTTATTTTCTCTCTCTGATTACGATGGTGCCCAGGAGGACTCCACTCTTCCAGGGGCTGCTTAAATCACCCAGCTGGGAAGAGAGGAGGGTGAGCTGGAGGGGAAAAAATGTGAGGAGTGGAGGAGAGAAGATGGGGAGGGAAAGAGGCCATGGACAAGAGCAGGGTAGGGGTGAGAGGGGGCAGTGAAGGAGAGATGACAGGACATGGTGGGGGGGTATGTGGGGTGGATGAGGATGCAATGGGAGGCAGAAGGCTACAGGTGCATGAAGATGTCAGGGGCACCGGGGTGCATAGGGACATTATGGGAGTGCAGCAGTATATGGAAGTGAATGGGGTTCAGGGCTCTGGGGTGGCAGCTCTGGGAGGTGGAGGATAGGTGGGAGAGTGCTGTAAGGGCAATAGAGCTGGGATGGGTAGGTGGGGGGCAGGCCGGGATGGGACAGGGGAAGGATGAAGTGAGGAGGATGGAGGTGTGGGAGGTTGGGGCAGAGAGGGATGCCGTCATGGGGGTGCAGGAAGGAGTTGCTCAGAGTCCGGGGCTGCTGTGGCCAATGGCAGACTCAGGATGACTGTCCCAGGCCGGGGTGTGTGGTGCTGCCGGGGTGTAGATGATGCTGGGGCAGAGCTGCTGGTCCGGGCCCACCTCTAACTCCCCGAAGAGGCCAGGCTAGGCTCGATGCTGGGTTCATCTAGTTTTTCTCCCCTCCAGCAACCCCATTCCCAGCACTCAGAGACAGGGATTAATATCTCAATATCCTGGGTGCTGGTGATGGGATGGCTGACCTTGGTTTACCACAGGGCATGTGCAGCAGCTGGAGCCCAGCCACAGGAGGAGTGCAAGGAGAAAGGAACTGGAAGCAGCGAGAGAGAAGTGTACCACAACCACTCAACAGCCACCAGCTGAGTGCTTAGTTTGTCCCCAGCCCTGACCCGGCCAATGGGAGCTGTGCCTGCAGGTGGGGCAGCTGTGCAGCACAGAGGCTAGCAAAGATCCTGCCAGCCCTGCTGCACGGCACCACTGATCACACAGTCAACAGCCCGGTCAGCAGTGCTGACCAGAGCTGCCAGGATCCCTTCTTGACCATGTGTTACAGTCGAAAACCAGACACCTGGTCATCCTATATAGGGCAGAACTCTTCACACCACTGATTCGTGGGGCTTCACACACAGGATTAAGCATTACAGCTCCCTGATTGTGCTTCCACTGGGCATTCTTGTCTACTGTTTTCCTAGTTTGTTGTTAATAAGGTTAGTTCTAGAGTGCCTGTATGTGTAGGCCTCACACTGCAGCTGTCTCCACAAAATCCCTAAAGTGTCACAAATACTAACCCTGCTGAGAATTAGAAGTGTATCTTTGCTTGCACTTTAGAGTTAAAAAAAATCCAGCTTCAGTGAAAGCAGCATGGATGCAACAAAATGTCTAATACAACAACGAATGCTCCCTGAAGCAACCAAGGTCAATTATCAGTTCTTACCACTTCTGACACTAACATTTTGCCCTGTTGCATTGAACAGGTTTTTGCTGCAGTTGCCAACTTGCCTCCAATTTGTAGAGAAAGGCATGAGGAATGAAATCCATACCCACATTTCAGACAGTCTAAAGTTTGAGAATATTTGAATTAGGGGGTTGGGTTCTGCCTACTGATCAGCTGTAACATTCAGCTGTGGATTTACACTGGGTTCACAGCAGTGTTCACTTTGGTGGGGCTGGAAGTTGATATTTGGATCTTGGCTTTTGTTTTGTTTATTTTCTTTCTCAAAGATGGAAGCATGATAGTATTATATAAACCACACCACCAGTTTGACTCTTAAATCACTTTGCTGTCTATAATGGATGTAATAAATATTTCCGTATTCCTGTAGTACAAAAAATGGCTGAGGCAGTTGTATCCATTTGGCAATAGAACTCACTTGACTGTGATGTATGGCACACTTGTTATTTATTTGCAGAGGCTAGAAGGCAAATGCACTATACAAAAATAGTTCTTTAATGTAAAGCATTAAATTAAAAGCTTACCCTCAGGATTTTAACTGCCAGTAGAAGTAAATGGATGCCTTAGATAACAGAGAAGCTGTTACCATTTAAAAATGTTGCTTCTTTTTAAACCTTTTATTTAACAGCAGATTTTTCCCTCTTTTAGGCAGGGTTATATATTCTGAAGACTTCCCACAAATGTTTACATATATTTAGGCAAATTGGGCCCGATCCTGATCTCATTTACTTGGTGTAAATCATGAATAATTCTACTGAGGTCAGTGGAGTTACCCCAGTGTACATAATATCAGGATAATTAACTTCTATGGCAGATCCTTATATGATCCCACTTACTGTAGAACCTGAGCACCTCACAAGTTTTAATGTATTTATCCTCACAACATCAGGTAGAGAAGATGGGGAACTGAGGCACAGAGTAGCTAAATGACTTCCCAAAGGTCATACAGAAAGCCTTGGTCAGAACAGAAACTTGAACTCAAGTCTCCTAAGTCCTAGGCTAGTGACTGAACCACTAGAAAACCCTTCCTCTTCAGGTGAACTTGCTCTATTGCTGTAAGATGAAATGCTGAAGCTGTGGCATACCAGCCCAAAGAATTCCAAAAATTTCCAATAGTAACCTGGACTCTTTTGAGGGGGGGAAGGAAGAGAGGGGATATGGAGAGGGGACAGTTTCAAAAGTTAGGAAGTGTTCAATCAAAAGTATTAGTGGAGAATATTTAATGGAAGGAGATACCACTGCCTATCATGCTAATGGAGGTTGTCTCATTCTTTTCTTGTACTCCTATGTATACCTATCTGTATCCATATGTTGTCACTTGTTTTAAACTTAGATTGTAAGCTCCTTGGGGCAGAGACCATTGTTCTATATTTTTAGAGTGCCTAGTGTCCAATAATGTCCATGACTATGTACTATGGTATTTTAAATAATAATTAATAAAAAGGTATAATACTAAAAGTTATTTGCCCATCGCTCATGCCTATCTGGTCCAATTCCCAAACTCTTCCCATGCTCAGTACAGGCTACCATTTGATACAATCCCTTAATTATTAATCACATTAAAGCTTCCAGAAATAGCCAGTAGAGTCTGATGCATTTCACCAGGGATAATGATCCCCTTATGTGACCTATATATCTATCCTTCCACTCAACCCATCCTCTTAAAGGTATGGAAAATTGGTTTTGTGCTTTACTGATCTTTTATATGTAAAAATGGCCTTAGTGTTTTTCTGCTTGCATTATCATTACATTTCTCCACCTCAGTTGCTCTCTTTTGATTAAAGGACTTGGACAATCTTTGGAGGACCTGGATGCTGATATCATAGTTCAGGCTGTAAAATGAACTGTAGTTCTCCCACAACTCAGCCAAAGGGTAATAAGGATGTTGCATCAGAGACTGACTAAGATCCAGCTAGTAGAGCTGAGAGTCTTCAGCCCAAGGACCACAGGGAAAAAAAAATCCATCCCACCTCATTTAGGGTCCCAAAGGCCTGAAAATCAAGTTTCAGCCTTCAGCTGTGATGTCACATAGCACAGAGCCTTCAAAGACTATCAGAGACCTCAGCAAGAAGGAGGAAATAAGAATCTGATATTTTAAAGCAAAAAACACTAGGATTGTATTTAATAATGAATCTTTCTTTGTACTTTATAAAGGAGTGGCCCTGGACACAAACACTTTTTTCTTTGTTTGCTTTGAAGGATAAGATCAAACTATAAGTAGAATACGATTACACATTCTGCTCCTTCAGACTGTTAGATTTGCCAAATGCAGTCTCATCATCACCAAATGCCTATGGATTTTATGCTTCCCAGTTTCTTTTTCATGCATAAAGATCATGGAGGTTGAATGCCATAGGCTTATAATTTCAGTCAGCATTAGAGTAAAAAGTAAGCAAGTAAATATATAGCACAAGAGATTATTTATCAATAAAAATACCAGCTCTCTGCTGTTTTATTTTATAAAATATATTTATCATCAAGTAGTGCTAAAAGTACTTCAAATTAGATTCTGAAGCTAACTTGACCAACAAATATCATATTACCTATAGTACCAATAAAGTAGCTGCATATCTTCTGACAACCTAAAGCAACATGCAGCAGCAGTGTTCTCTGAAATTCTGCCTCCTGAACTGAGCTAGCTGAGAAATATCTTTTTGTTCCTATGAAAAAAAATAGAAAGTTTTTAAGTTTTCATCTAGTAAACAACTAGAGAAATTTTAGTTTTTGAATTTTTAGAGAAAAACCTGATTTTTTTCTTGGAATGAACATTCCCCCCTGCCCCAGCCTCCACCTTCCAAAAAAGTTTCAAATGAAAAATTTCTACCAGTTCTACACCTCAATAAATTTGCTTCTATGCATTATTCAGTATTGTTGCTACTAGTCAGAGTGTTTGATGATGCATTGTTATTCCACCACTACTTATAAAATCTGGTAGTGTCTAAGGAGATAGGTAGTAGTACAAGTAACTAAATATTGTGTTTGAAATTCTTCAACATACACACAATTGGATATCTGAAGCAAAATGCCTAACTCATTAAATTTCAAAGAGTGAGAAAAATCTTAGTTTAATGTAGAAGCCTGAACACGAAGTCCATACCCTTTCTTACCATAGCCTTGAGAGACAGACTATGCCAGACTCTCAGGCCCCCTGCTGGTGGGCTTGCCACACCTCGCCCCAAAAAAAGGGCAGTGGAGAGGGCCCTCCAAACTGCCTAGAGTGGCTGTGTGGGCCCAGCAGCCTAATATAGGAAGAGCTGTAGGGCCAGAGAGAATTCAGTTCCTTGCTGGAGCTGTAGAAGCATAGATGGTGTGTGGCTGGCTGATGGCGCCATGCCCAGGCTCCAAAGGGGCCCAGGCGCAGGGCAGGGGGTGGGGGCTGAGAGCATCGCTACAACCCCTCACCCTGAGCCCCCTGCCCTGACTCCTGTACCCTTTTCACACACCCACATAGGGGGGAGGGATAACTCAGTGGTTTGAACATTGGCCTGCTAAACCCAGGGTTGTGAGTTCAATCCTTGAGAGGGCCACTTAGGGATCTAGGGCAAAAATCAGTACTTGGTCCTACTAGTGAAGGCAGGGGGCTGCACTCAATGACCTTTCAAGGTCCCTTCTAGTTCTAGGAGATAGGTATATCCCCAAACAGGAGCTCCTGCTCCTCCTCCCTCACTTTCCCACCTGCACCACCACCAGGAGTTGGGGCTGACACCCTCCCCCACACAGCTGCCAGGGACTGGGGCTGCCCCTGATCAGTTAGCAAGAGCAAACGGGATAAATGCCCATTTTTGTCAGAAAAGTCAGGATGGCTGGGACAGAGCTTAAAAAAGGGAATTGGTCCAGCCAAATGGAGATGTATGGTCATCCTATCTCCAGGCAAGTGGGTCCTGAGGGGGTCTGGCCAGGGTGGGGGCAGACCCTGACCTGGCTAATCATGCCACTCCCAAGAGGCTGGAGTGATTCCCTGCCCTGGCACTGGACCGGCCCTGGTCACCATGCCAGCACAGCCTGGTAGACACCATCACCTTCCAGCAGGGCGGCTGAGTGTGGCCAGGGGGCAGGGTGTGAGGGAGTGGGTCTCTGGAGGTGTTTGGGGGGGTTGCTAGCGAGTGGGGGGTCTGAGTGGAGTGCTGTGTAGTTGTGGTGGTGGGCAGTGGGAAAGTGCATTGGCCAGTACTGGTGTGGCTGTGTGTGTGGGGGGAGGTGCTGGGCAAGGGTGGTGGCATGCAGGCCATTCTGCATTTGTGGTGGAGGATCTGTGTTTGGGGGCTGCTCGGCTTAGCAGTTCCAGAGGACACTGGGCATAGGGAGTCAGGGGCTGGGTGGTATGGCATGGGCCCACCCCCGAGGGGAAGGGGCATGCTGTCAGCACAAGGCTGGCAGGCCAGTGTGCATCTGGCAACTGCCAGTTTGTATACAGTGCCCTTGCACTAGGCTGGGTGGAGCTCAGCTGGCCCCACCATGCTATGCGCCATTGTCCCTGGCTGGCCCCTTGTCCTGGGAACCAACCTCCCCAAGCCATGCTCCTTTGCCCCCATGGGGGGCCTGTAGCAACGTCAAGGACTCACCAGCGTGGCACCTCCTGCTGTTCATCTTGGCAATTAACTTTTCAGCCTCCAGAGCATCTTCTGCTGGCCAATATCTCGCTTGCCTCAGGCCCCGTGTCCCTCCCAGACCCCGGTGCCCTTTATCTCAGGGTTCTGCCCCAGTAGTACCCACCACTCTCTGGGTCTCCCCTTCAAGAGAACCCCCAACCCTCTAAACCCACCTTGCCTCACTGGCTACTGCCAGTCATCATCTAGCCCCTGCTCACTAGGGCAAACTGCAGTCTGTAAAGACCACTCATCATTAGCAAGGGGGTCAGACCTGCTGCCTCTGCCTAACCCTGGGCTACACCTCTGCAACCCAGTACCTGCTTTGGCCTTTAGCAAGGCCCACAGCCTGGAGATTTGCCAGGCTGGAGCTCCCCAGCTCCTCTTGCCTTTCACCAGCATTACTCTGCTCCTAGTATTCTGAGCTCCCAGGCAGCCAAGTCCTTCTCTCTCCACTGCTAGAGAGAGACTCTGTCTTCTAGCCCTGAAGCCCTTTTATAGGGCCCAGCCTGGCCCTGATTGGCTGCCTCTTAGCCTTTTCTGATTGGCTTTCAGCCTCTCTAAGGGCTGGCTTTTAACCCTTGCTGAGCCAGAGCAGGGTGACTGCCCCACTACAGGGCCCACAAAATGTTAATCTGGTCCTGGAGGCAGCTGCAGAGTCACAGACAGGACAGCATTGCCTGAAGCTGGGGAGAGCAAGAAGCAGCGCTGAGCAGGTTGCTGGGACTCCATTAGGACAAAGCCCTGAGGTAAGGGTGAAGACAGTGTGGGGCTATGAGGAAGTGGCCCAGGGAATTAGAGAAGCCATGTGACATAATTAAAGGGACACAGCTGATGGCTGCTACCTATAGGGTCCCTTGGCTGGGTCCATCCTACCCCCCATTAGCCAATGAGGGAAAGTGGCCTGGACATTGAGGCACCCAAGGGAAGGAACTTAACTATAATGGCCCAGCTGGAGGGCTATAGCAAGGAATCCCAAGAGAGTGAAGACATTGTCACCAGGGAGGAGTCCTGGGGATCTGCCCTATCCTGGAACAGGGACAAACAGAGAGAGTGCAGGCACATGCACCCAGCCAAAGGGGCGTTCACAAGAAGTGAGTGTGCCTTGTTACACCTTGTCTTCCAATAAATTAGACACAGATGTAAATTAGAACATCAGATGGACAATTTCTATACCTGGTAAAAAAAAATGAAAACAAAACAAAACATGAAATAAAGTTGCTTGGTTTTAATAGTATTCAGCATGAAACCCTTAATTGTTTTTCATGAAATTTTCGTATTTAAATAGAACCATTTCCATAATGATTTTCATGACTATTTTCATACAACATTTTAATTTAAAAATTCACAATTTCACCAAAAGTGAACAATATTGATAGTTTTTTTAATGCAGTTTAGAAATAAAAGAATCATTTATTGATGAAAAAGTTTTTAATTAAAAAAAAGTAACCTAGCTCAACTGATTAATAGAACAGGTCAGAAATTTTCCAGTGGAACACTTTTCTGATTTGCTGAAATCAGTATATTCCATGCCAACATGTCAGTTTTGATAAAATAGCTCACCCTCCTCCCTGGTTCTCAGCAGCCCACCTAGCAGACTGCTGAGGAGCGCAGACTTCTATGCTCCTGGATCTTTGGCAGCTTGCCTGGCAGGATGATTGGGGAATTGGGAACCTGTAAGCCCCAACTCCTAAGATCCCAGTCTCCACAAGTCCTTGACAGCTTGTTGAGTTGGGGAAATGAGAGGGGAGGCCCAGATTTTATTTTTTTAAATGGAAAATTTTGAAAACCTCTCTCTTGCAGAAATTTTCACATACCCAACTTTTGGTTCCAATATCTTTTGGAAATGCAAAAATGTATTCACTAATATTCTCAGGATCTTTAGTTACAGCTAGAACAAAAGTGGTAGTTTAGCACTGTGTATACACTTAAGATAATTCACCCATTTTATTCAATTGCTGTTGAGCTCTCAGTGCTCAGTCCTTAGTTGGTTAATGTCCATTGACTAAACTGGGATGTTGTCAAAGCAAGGTCCTTAGGATATGATCCTTTGCTAATAATACTTGCATGGAGTCTCTGAACACCCGCCTTCCTCAGGGGATTTTAGACTCCTCTATATTTGTAGATATATGTCTCTTCAATAATGCTGATTGATCAGCCCTTGAAACCTATATGCAGCTGTGAAAAAGGCTAATGCAGTACTAAGATGCATCAGGAGAACTATCAGTAGAGATAGGGAAGTGTTAGTACCATTATACAAGGCACTGGTGAGACCTCTTCTGGAATACTGAGTGCAGTTCTGGTCTCCCATGTTTAAGAAAGATGAATTAAAAATGGAACAAGTGCAGAGACTGGCTACTAAGATGATCCAAGGAATGGGAAACCTACCTTATAAGAGGAGACTCCAAGAGCCTGGCTTGTTTAGCCTAACCAAAAGAAGGCTGGGGGGAGATATGATTGCTCTCTGTAAATACATCAGAGAGATAAATACCAGGATGGGAGAGGAATTATTTAAGCTAAATGCCAATGTGGACACAAGAACAAATGGATATAAACTAGCCATCAACGAAGTTAAGCTTGAAATTAGACAAAGGTTTCTAACCATCAGAAAAGTTAAGTTCTGGAACAGCCTTCCAAGGGAAGTAGTGGGGGCAAAAACTTAACCAGCTTCAAGGCTAAGCTTGATAAGTTTATGGAGGGGATGGTATGATGAGACTGCCTACAATGCCATATAGCCCATCTGCAACTGCTAGTAGCAAATATCCCCAGTGGTTGTTGATGGGACACTAGATTGGGAGGACTAAGTTATCACAGATAATTCTTTCCCAGGTATATGGCTGGCAGGTCTTGCACACATGCTGAGGTCTGGCTGATTGCCATATTTGGGACCAGGAAACAATTTTCCTCTGGTTCAGATTGGGAGAGATCCTGGTGGGGGTTCACATTCCTCTGCAGCTTGGGGCCTGGGTCACTTGACATTTTAAACTAGTGTAAATGGTGGATTTTCTGTAACTTGAAGTCTTTAAACCATGATTTGAGGATTTCGGTAACTCAGCCAGAGATTAGGAATTAGCCAGAGGTTACAGGAGTGGGTAGGTGAGGTTCTGTGGCCTACAATGTGCAGGAGGTCAGACTAGATGACCAAGATGGTCCCTTCTGACCTTAAAGTCTATGAGAAACACCTAATCACTATAGCACATCTTTATTGATCATTCCCCTCATCTCCAGGTCTCACTCTACATAGGGATTACAAAACTGCATCTATATAAACAAATATAATTAATTCGGAGTAGTTTTAGTATTAGCAGAATAAAAACAAAAAGAGTTTTGACATAATAAAGAAATCCTGAATTATTACTATGGTGCTTGAAAAATTCTGTTGATACAATCTTTTTGGAGTTGCATTGGAATTTCTATGCCTATAGAATTCCACATACAAAAGGTAGGAATTCAGTTATTTTGAATATGACCCTTTCCCTCAACATTCTTTCTTGATTGCAAACAATAAAATGTAATGTTGAGGTTAGACAAGCAATCTAATTAACGTAAAAAAGCCTGTATTACATAATGGGATTACTGCGTGAAACATATTTTGCACCCATGCGCTTAAAAAAATCATTTTCAGATGTTTTATTTAGAATGTAAATATACCTCACAGGTGTCTGATTGCCATGTACTAAAAGGAAGTGAAAAATTTACTTCTTGCAGATTGTCTATTTGCCAAATTACCAGTAAAAATATGCATCATTAATTCTCCATATTCTTTTCCTCCATAATCAGGGTTCCTAATGGAGATGCTCAGCCAGAGGAAAGTAGCATCTCTTCTTAAGGTAAAGATTCTACCAAAAGCCTGAGGAATAGGGCTGTGTGAGTAATCTTACTCATCTCCACCTCCACTGACGCCAATGTTATAACTACTCAGATCTTGGGTGTCAGTGTTTTTTATTTTCAGTTTACTTACTGGCTGTTTGCCTCACCTTCCTCCTGCCCTTTTTACTCACAGCACCTCCACTGCTGGATTTCCATGCTCCTCTGCAACATTTTCTCTCTCCTCACCTTCCAATCTCTCTCCTCTTATCTTTACTGGCCATAATAAATACAAAGGAATGAATGAAGAGTCTTTTGCCTTTTTTAGATTGTAAAATGTTTGGGGAAAGGACTGTGTATTCCCACAGAGCTTGTAAGTCAGCTAACAGCGTGGGGCCCAAATAGAACTGGGGCTTGTGAGCACTACCAGAGTATAAACAAACAAATAACAATGATGAAGAGAGGAACTTGCTGAACTAAAGCCCAATCAATTCCTACCGCATTTAGTGGGAACAGTTGAAGTGATTTTAACATGCCTAGGAAAAGGGTGAATGATTGTAACAGAAGCATTAAACTAGTGGCATTAGCTGGGGGGGACAGCCAGAGAGTAGAGTTTGTTAAAACATTTCCACCAGAAAGAGATTTTGACCCCCCCCCACAAAAAAATCACCCAAAAATATTTTAGCCAAAAATGTTGTTACCATTTTCTGACCATCTCTAATAAAGATAAAAGCAGCTGTGACTCTGTTGTTGACTGATTCTTGATCTGGCCAGGAAATCAGCCTAGATTCACCTCCCTATCCCACATTTGTCATCACGTTGTTAGCCCCAGAGAAAACTTACAAAGATAAGGTAAACTTAAAATAACAGCTTTATTTATAACACAACAGTTAAAACAGTAATAAAGGGATAAACACTAAGGACTTCCAAACTATAACTATAGAGGACCAAATACAAACCCAGCTACAGCTGTAAAAACCTTAAAGCCCTGACCCAGACAGGACAGGTAATCAGAGCAGAGATGGCTCTTTAACATATCTTGCAGCTTGGTTATAGACATCCACTGACATGACAGGATGAAGCACCAGATGCAGGCAGTGACAGCAGGCTCCTGTGGATGGGACTTCCAAACAAGTAAGCTCACAACTTTGTTCTTCTCTTCACAGGTCTTCCTCCCTGCGCCGTCGTGTGTGAACTGAAACCACATGGTGGCAGATGGACAGCTATCCTCACATGCAGGTATGTACCCTACCCCAGCAACCCTTAGTGTGGTACCTGTCTGCCTCTCAGATGGGCAGCCCTGTATGACTGGAGGGCTGGACTTTTTACTGCCCTATTACTAGGCAGATTACCAGTCACATGACCTGCCTCTTTTCCTGCCTTTAACAAAAAGAGCACCAAAGGGTGGGGAAAAAGGGCACCAAACATGGATTCTCAACAACAACTAAGGGAAATCCAAGATGGCTATGTGGGGATAACTGTAAAAACTGAATAATAAAGAGAGTTCCCTTACACTGTGACATAAACCAGGGCATAGGCACCAACTCCGTGGGTGCTCTGGGGCTGGAGCACCCACAGAAAAAAAGTGGTAGGTGTTCAGCACCAACTGGCATCTCTCCCCCACCCCCTCTCTAGCTTACCTCCATCTCCTCTGCAAGCGCACTGCTGTGTCCTGCTTTTCCTCCCTCCCAGCACTTGCACTGTGAAACAGCTGATTTGTGGAGGAGGGAGGAGCGTGCTGGGGGAAGAGGTGGGGCCTTGGCTGGGATTTGGAGAAGGGATCCAATAGGGGCAGAGAGGGGGTAGAGTGAGGGTGGGGACTTTGGGGATGGGGTTGGAATGGGGGCAGGGCCAGGGGCAGGGAAAGGGTGGAGTTGGGGCGAGGGCACCCACCGGCGCTGGAGAAAGTTGGTGTCTATGACCCAAGGTACAATTTCATCTAATGGACAGCTGTGTCCCCTCAATTCCCCAGTCTTGGGGGGTTTTACACTGCTTTGCTGTGAGAGCAACTATACCTTGTCTGCTCACACACAGTATGTAAATCACTTCCAGCTATATTGTGTGAGTGATATAGCCAGCCACTCATGAATTACACTACAGAGCAACACCTGCAAACTCCCAGTCCCAGACTTTCCCTCAGAAATGTACATCTTGGACATCCTGCTGGACAATACAAGCTCAAATAAAGTCTGTCATTTATTAATAGAAAATGATATCCACAAATCTTGTTATCCCCAATGGAGTTTCCCCAAACACTTCAGTCCAAACACACTGGTCTAGATAAAACAACAACACACACGTATTAACTAAAGGAAGATAGATTTTAAGTGACTACATGTAATGAAGCATCTGAGTCAGAACTGGTTACAAAGAAATAAGCCACAACTAACACCT
Source organism: Gopherus evgoodei (assembly GCF_007399415.2). Classification (NCBI taxonomy): domain Eukaryota; kingdom Metazoa; phylum Chordata; order Testudines; family Testudinidae; genus Gopherus; species Gopherus evgoodei. Next base: position 28,023,580 of record NC_044333.1, read on the forward strand.
AACTTAGCTTGTTAAGTGAATACAAGCAAAGGCATCTCTCACCACATATTCCAGTAGTCTGGCTAGCTGAACCTCTTTCAGTCTGGATTTCCCAACACTCCAATGCTGCTTTCTTTGTTCTTCAGGGGCTGATGATTCTGTGGGTAGAAAGCAAGGGAGAGATGATTTGGGGCATCTGCCAATCTCCCTTTATAGCCCTTTCTTTTGTACAAGAATCATCTCCAGCTGATATTCAGGACACAAAGCTGGTGTGGCCAGCAACCTTAAGCTGCTCCTTTGCCAGAATGTAGATCTTTTGCCCACAACCTGTCTCCTGTGGAAGAGTGACCACTTAATCAGGTGATGGTCCCTTTGATCCCATTGACATCTGGCTGAGGCATTGACTAGCTTTTAGTCTCTGGAGAATTTGTTCGTGACTGCCTCCAAAACATGTTGGAACATGTCCCAGTAATATCACACAGTGGAATCTTACATACAATGTTGCCACAGGTATTTTACCAGGACAATAATAATCAGCAAATCATGAGTTTTCAATGATACCTTACACAATATGCTTTGTACAAAATTTAACATACTTAATGTAGGAGGGGGCGAAGATACGGGTACAGACAGTCACAGAACTGTATTATTGTTTGGGAAGACAGATCAGTGTCTGTTGCTATTGTATTTGAAATCCTCTACAATAACAAGATCACCAGTTTCCCCAGATTGAGAATCTTATGGAAAATACTTCTTGTGGGCTGGTTAACCATAATAATAATAAATAACCAAACCCACAAATCTCTGAACTTGGGGTAAATCAGGATCTGGATTTTGCCTTGTCTCTCCTGTGTGAGCTATACATTAAGGAAGGTTGTCTTCAGATCTTCAATGACCCAGAATACTGGTGAAACACAGAAAAAAGCTGGGTGAGTGTTCTCCCTGGAGTGTTCTATAAGAATGAAACAAATGGACCCTCATACAATATCTGAGCCACAAACAGAAATGGGAAAGAATACTGAAGAAATAGTAACTCTCCTGGATGTGGCAGAAAACCCATAGAGACTGTACAAATGTGAATCCATGCTGATGATAACATGCCAACTGCTAAGATGATGACAGCTGCAGAAATTGTGGCTGCAGTAATGGAAAATAACTGAGGCAGTAAACCTCAAGAAACCCAGAACGATAAAGAGAACAACAGAAGAAAAATACACCCAAAATGATTGAGATGATTAGCAGTCTGGAACTTGTTATGTACCGGGTTATGAATGCAAGATCTAGACTACAGAAGAGACCTGATTTTACTGTACTCATTTTAGGAGGGGGGGGGGGATCGAGCAGGAATCTAATGTGACTTTAAAATTATGAAATATTTTGCCTGACAGAACAATTATATTCTAAATTTTAAACTAAAGAATTGCCAGAAAATTGTATTAAAATGGCAATGACATTGAATAAACGTTATAATGGGACAGTTCCCAAAGACTTCAGTCACGTTTGGGTCACACTGTGCAAGATAATGTGCAAACACGTAAGGTGGCACACACTGCCTTGGAGAGCTCACAAACTAAAGAGAAAAAGAAAACAAACAAAGGAGGGGAAGCATTCAGGCAAATCAATCTGGATGATGATGGGTACATGGCTAGTTAGTACCATTTCTTCTTTCTCATTTATAGCACAACTGCTCTGTTCCACATAGGTACAGGCCTTGGGAGAGAGGAACTTGATGGTTTTATCAGGACACAGTAACAGATGACAATGACAATCAGTTAATCAGTTTCACCCATTGTTGTGTCCCATCATTAGAGAAAACTACTGGAGCCCACCACCATTCTCCATCCCTGCTACCACTGAAAATCTCTGGGCAGGAAAACAATTAACTGTGTACATATCTCAGTGTTTTACTGTGTACACATCTAGAAATGCAGTGATGAGACGAGCAATTCTTGATGATTGGCCTATGTTTAATGATCACATTTTTATTTGATCCTCATTGTGTGAAGATTAGTTATCACACACAGAGTCCCTAATTAATTAAAAATATATATAAACAAAACACCAGGTTTCGTACTGTTATCCATTACTGAAGGGAGGATATGGAATTTCCTCTAGTTACAGCCTCTGCAGAAGAGTGTTGCTGTAAGAAAAATGTGTTTTGGAGAGAGAGAGGGAAAGGTAGGAGGAAGGTGCCCTCAACAAGGTATGGATAGTTCAAATAAATTTTAGATATACATATGAGACAAATTCCATATATACCACTGAGTCTAATGTCTGAAAACCAGGGATTAATTTGCTCCCTGAACTTCTGGGTAATCTTTTGAACTGAAACCCCAAATGTAATGAGGTTCATCAGTCACTAAGGACTGTGTGTTAAATGGAACAAAATCATTAGAACACTGAACAAAAGAGGACTTGAAATTTACTGTGGAAAAATCATTGAAACCATCAACTCAATCAATTATCTCAAAGCGCAGCAGCAGTTCAAAAGGCAAAAAGGATGCTGGATTGTATTAGAAGACTCAGAAGAGGGATAGAGTACAAAATCAGAGGTGATGTTTGCCATATAAACCCTTTGTTAGACTTCATCTGAAAAACTAGGTATAGCGCTGGGGTCACCATAGCAAAGGATGGATATTTTGCCACCTCAGGCAATAACTTTTTTTTTTAACAATAATTATTGAGTATGTTCAGGGGAAGGTTTGGTTCTTCTTTTATTATGAGGAAGATTTAATTTCTCTTATCTCAGTTTGTCAATAGGCATAATGTATAAATTGTAGTATGCACATACATTTTACATAATTTCCTTCTCGCTTTAGATTGGAAATGGAATAGGGATCTGTTGATAGGATCCAGGACAGCTTAAGCTAGGGATAAGGTTCAAGGCTGGACCATGATTTGATTTCTGGATTCAACAGTGCAATAATTTTGCAAGACACTTTTCTCCAAGGAGTTTCTAAATTACCCATCATTGTTTTATCTAAGTACTTCTTACAAGATTTCTGCTCCAAATGGTGGATATTTTGGAAATCAATTGATCTTGCAATATTTCAGCCAACTTGAATGTTAGAGATACTTTAAACATCAGCCATTCTTATGAGATTTCTGCCATCTGATGAGATTTCACTTTTACCCAAATAGAAGAGGTTTGGAATCAGAGCCAGAACTATAGATGCAGGTTCAGATCAAAGGATGTAAGTGTGTGTAACTAAGTAGTCTTGGTTTTGTCTGTACTACACCTTTATATTCCTAGAATCTCGACATGTGTGCAGAGACAGCAGCCATTTTGTCCTCAGAGATATTGTAGCTTGCTGCAGTAGAGACTATCCAACTGTGCTCTCTCATGGAGAAGGTACTTTTGGTTTTTTTTGCTATTTTCTTAAATCTGAAAAAGTAATTGAAGATTGAAAGTATGTTTTGCTCTTTGGGTATGGAAAACATAACAGGGAGAAAATGAAAAGAAGGAAGAAAGAGGAGAGTTTCAATTTAGTCTAAGCCACAAGAAAAGGCTTAGTCCAATTTTCTGATCCTCTTTGCCCATCCGTGGTCATGATAATTTCCACATCACACCTGGGGTTAATCTCCCTCGTCCACTGAAGATGACAAGCATGCAGCATCTTTGGTCTCATGCATAACACATAAGGTGTAAAATATTACACACAATAATTCACACTTAGTCATATCCTATAGCTATGGGGGGAATAATATTTAACTACTTCATCTTAAATTGCCAGATGCATTAGAAGGTTAAATTAAAATGCAATTAAAAATATCATCCTAGTAATGATGTGGGATTCTTAATGTGGAATGTAAAATCAATGGCAAAGTCAATTTATTTCAGAAGGAAAAAAAATCTCTTTTCTTTTCTAGCAATCCTATTACATTATACTTCAGTGCATTGCTAAACATTGCTCTTACCTTCTACTTTAATAGTGGCAAACTCAGGGGTCTGACATGAAATAGGCTATTTCATCTGAGATAGTTTAAGCTGGCCTAAGGAGTGACAAGAGAATATAGCAAGCAGTCAGTGCTAATGACAGCATACCATTTTTATGGACTAAAGGTCGAGCAATGAATTTCAATTATAGAGTGTCAGGATGCCCAAATGTAGGTACCTGATAACAAGCCTGAAGCTCCAAGCTTCTGCAGATTTCTTCTTTAGAATTTCAATAAAGCTCTTAGCCTTTAGCACAGACTTTTTTTTTTAACCAGAAGCCAATAGATGTAATCTTTTATAAGAAACACCATCTTTGCTTCCCTTCAACAAGAATGGTGTAGTAGCTAAATGAAGCATGCCTTTAAAATGTTATAGCCATGCAATTTTTTTGAACTTGTTTTTATGTTTGTCCCACCCCAACATCTGTATTTGTTTCTTAATCTGGCCATTTTAGAAAACTGTGTTTTTAAATTGAAATCTTTAAATAACCAACTTGCTAAGATATATCTAATTAAATTTGTCAGACAAAGAGGAGAATGTCTCTCTCTCTTTCTTTTAGCAGAAAGTTGAAACCATCTTTATACAATTAGGGGTAAATTACAAACAAGCCAAGCATTTCTAAATGCATTGTTGTAGGTTGGGCAAAATGTCATTAAGGCTGGTTGGTGTAACTGCTGCCCTCCCTTTAAGATAGCTATAAGAAACAATTAAGCTCCTTCATAGTAGCCCCCACTTAAAACAAAGGCATATGTGACTCCGCCCAGCATGGAAGGCTTTAATGGGCATTATTTTGCTGGGGATGGGAGGCTGGAGAAGCACACAAGAGCAGACTCACAAAGCAGCACGCAGGAACATACTGAGAAGAGAGCTACAGTCACATCCTGAACAAGCACTGAGTCCATGGTACTGAAAGAGGACTGGGGCTGCAAGCAAGGAAACTATCTCCTGTTTGATTCCTCTTATGTTCAGGGAAACAGGAGTTTGTACATTCTCTGTAAATAAACAAAGGTACCTGACTCCATCATCAGTTCTTCCCCCTAAGTGGAACAACCTGCAAGACTCCAACTTTATGGCTAGCTGCTCAGCTCAAAAGGGATTAACAGTATGTTTAGTACACTCACAAGCAGAGACAAAAATAGCAAAGTCATTTGCAAAGAAGAGTCAGGCCCTGATCCTGCACAAAATTATGCATGTGCTTAACTTATATTCTCTACATCCATTTCTCCAAGAGTGGAAATCCAGAATGGGTTTATTATTGTGTTTTCTCATTCATTCATTTTGTTATTAAGATTTTAATTTTATGAAAGTCACCCATCCAGTAAAAAACCCCACACTTACTAGGTTTAATATTATGTTGCAAACATTTGGATGCAAAAAAGACACTCTCACCAGATCATTCATAAGAAATATTGCCTTTCCCCATCTGGCAAAAACATGAGTAGCCAAAAGGGGTTTATCATGGAGAACACAGAGCTAGTCAAAAATGGGTCTACATTTTTGTGAAAAGGTTAACAAAAGTTCTACCCCCTCTTTTTTGGGGGAGGTGGGGGTAGGGGTCCAAATGTCAATGGAACACTTCATCACTTCAGTGTTTCCAACTCTAAATTTTTTTCACCATCTCTACTGTAAAAATACATTTGGGGCTTTGTCAGACAAATGGAGGAAGGAAATTTCTGACCTGAAGGCCCTCCACTGAAAGATACCATTACAGTAGCCCTCAGCAGTTCAGAGTGTTACCTGCCCTCTTCATTCTTCTGTGGCCACTTCACATAGAATAGAAGGTGAGCCACAATCAGGCCTAGAATAATATTTACCTGAAGTGATACAGTTGGGCCTTTCTTATCTTGGTGAACTCTACCTCCTCAACATTTCATCTTGTGTGTTTCAGTGTGCTCTCTTGACAGAATCTCTTACGGTATTTGACTGAAACATACTGTGCCAGATCATCCATCCATAAAGCATGGGACCTGTGCAATCTCCTTCCGACAGCTATTAAGACTGCTGAAGTACCATATGTTCTTAGAAATAAAAGTGAAATCTCTGTTATTTTTAGAGGCCAGCAGATGCAACGGTCCTGACAGATTTAGCAACAGAGCTCGTTATAAGATTCTGAGGACAAGACTTAAATGCTCTCATGAATGGGCCTTTATAAATGTTTTGCTTTGCATTTGCCTTGATCTCACAGCAAGAAGAGGATGAAAAGTTAGGAACATTGTGCCATGAATAATTATTAGCTGTTGTTAGTTACTGCTTTTTGCTCTTTTTAGTTACTGTTTTTAGTAATTTTAATTTCTCATTAATCTTTTCTCAATTTCTCTTTATTTTTTGTCCCTTAGAAACTGTTTTCTTCCTGCATTTCCATATCCTGTATCTAAAGCATTGATTTTCAACCTGGGGTCCACAGACTATGTCAATGTGACTATGAAAAAGTTCCAGATCCCAGAATAGACATTTCATATTTCTGATCAATTAAAAGTATGTGGATACTCTCACCTCAGATCAAAATCCGGAACCGTTGTCATTACCATAGAAGCCCACAATTTAGTGCCCTTTCTCATGCTGCATTAAATATCATGCTGAATATGTACAAAATTTATAGTTGAGTACTGTTTAGTCATTTTTCAGCATAAGACTTCTATGGTAGGGGTCTGTGGATTACAAGTTGAATTTCCGAAGGGGTCCACACCTCCATTTGAAATTTTTTATGGGTCCGCAAATGAAAAAAAGTATTAAAACTACTGATATAAAGTAAACTTGTGTGAATAATGGATTTTTCAAGTCATTGAAAATTTCCCCAAATTAATAAATAAATATTATTTTGGTGATGAAATGAAATAAAACTTTTCAGAATTTTGCAGCAAATCAAAAAGCTAAAAAAAAATATTTTGGGTAGAACAAAACATTTTGCTTTGGCAAAATCTAAACATTATTGTTTGATTGTTTTTAAATAAAACAGGAAACTTTGAAACAAAAAGTTGCTTTGAAAGCAAAGACAAAACATTTCATTCCAAAGATGTTGAAAAAAAGTTTTGATTTTTTAAATTTTTTTAAAAACCAAAATATACTAAATCTCTCAGGAGGGGATTGCACAAGTCCCATGATTTATGGCAAAACTACAGCAATTCATTAAATGTTTTGGTGTCTCAGAATCTGCATTTTTCACAAGAAATTGTGTATGAATTGTATGTATTGTCCTAATTAACACTACAAAGTAATTTTCCCTCTCTTAATATTCCCCCTTCTTGTCAACTGTTGAGGATAGGCACTTCCACCTAATTTAATTGGTTTCATTAGCACTGACGCCCCAGTTGGTAAGGCGACTCCCATCTTTTCATGTGCTGTGATATATATATTGCTTACTGTATTTTTCCCTCCATGCATCTGATGAAGTGGGTTTTAGCCTGCAAAAGCTTATGCCCAAATACATTTGTTAGTTTCTAAGGTGCCAAAGGACTCCTCATTGTTTTGTATGAAAAATATCTTCCAACCCTACAGCTCATTCTCTCAGAGTGTAAATATTGTCTCAGGATTGAGTGGAGCTAGTAGGAGAAACTTTAATGGAACCATATTCCGTGGGAATCTGCAGTTCCATCAATATCACCAGAATTGTGTTTCAGAAAAAGTTTAAGCAAACTTGAAATGTTCCATTTTTACATTTTTGAAACAAAAATTTTCAGTTTTTTGTTCTGAACAAACTTTGCTTAGAATATTTTAAAAGTTTATATACAAAATAAATAAGTGAAATAAGAATTTTCCTTTGCAGAGTATTTCAGAATTTTTGGTTTTCACTCAAATTCAAACGTGCAACTCTAATTCTTCTAAATGTAAATTAGACGTAAGGCTAATGAAGACTAAGTCCAGTATAAACGTATGTACGTGAGAACGCAATCAGACCCTCAAGCGCTTGGATAGTATAAAACAATTCAAACAAAGCATGGACATATTTCATCAAATATTTCATTTAGATTTCTTTTCTTTTTAAAAATTTACAGTTAAATGAGTTTTAAGAGTGAAATACCCTTTAAAGAGAGACTTCTGCTGATCCAACTTACAGTGGGAGTTGTGAAAGGGTTTTGGCCTTATATATACTGTTCTAGTCTTCATGAATACTAAACTACATTTTATATTTCCAAGTAATAAGAAAAATAGATTGAACAGACTGGAAGCATTGTTGATGGTAAATGTGACCAGAGCTTCAGGCTAAGCCTATTTCACATGCAAAATAATTTAAGGCACTTAATGTAAAAATAAATAAATAATCCATTTTGCTTAGCCCAGCAGTATGAAACTTCAGAGGGCAAGTACTTCTCACCAGGAGCAAACCGACTTGAATTGTACTTAAAAACTCATTTTGGAATTACATTTAGTATCTAGGCAAACAGTTAGTTTAGTGCAAGCCATTTTGCAGAAAGTAAAATAATTTGTGACAGCAAGAATCCAATGTAACATTGTAACCAGTTGATCTGAGAATATGGGAATGTCCTGTATAATTTTTTTTAAATAGTTGAGCGTTAATCAATTATGCAAGAAAAAAATACGAGTCTTGCCCACCTTAGTAGACAGAATCTACATAATACTGCCGGAGCTGAGAGAAAATGCTTTCTACTCATGGCAAATAAATGAATTTTAATGAGATGAAAGTCATCATATATGCCACAAATCAGCAACTGCTGGAACAAAGTACACTTGCCTTAATAGAAAGAGATACTATGCTATGAAATTCCTGACAACAAAGAATCATTCAATAATATCAGGTCTAGCTACCTTGAACCACATAATAAGAACAGAGGAATGTTACAATTGTGAAGGGATTAAGTTACAAAGTGAAGAAGATTAAATTCATACATATCTATTATAAGTATCATTATAAAGTTATTTTCTCATGGGACATTTGATTAAAATGAGGTGGGCTTGGGTTGAAAAATTCTCATCCAGATGCTGTTCATCTTCCTCCACACCAGATCTTTGGGGTATCTGGATCATGAGCTTTGGTTCTGAGCACATTCTTATTCTAATGGATAAGTGTGGAGGCTCCAAACCGAATACGGTATAGTGGTGCATAATAATATCTGATTTGCAACTACAAAAATCAGTGTCAGTTTAATGACTAGGTTTCTATTTAATTTTCCAGTATAAGAAATAGAAAGTCTCTACTCATTTAGATTAGGAAAAAGATTTATCATTATTCAGTAAAGTCCCTTACTGTGAATATGAGTGTACAATATACAGAGTACAATGTCTTTTTCTTATTAAGTTCAGGGTCAGGTCAATTGAATTAGTGGTAAAGTGATGAATGTCAACCTAACATACCCTGTTTTGGGTAATTAGGGACCTAACTTCATTCTGTTAAGTACAATATATGCTCTACTTACACCATAGTGAAGCATAGTGTAATTGTATCTTTGTAATTATTTTTTAGGTTCAGTAGTCAGCACAAACAGTTATTTTTCTTAGAGTTATTTTTACAATGTGCAGTTAGCATGAACAGGTCTAATATTAGAAAATATTTCTAACAACATTGAAATTTGCCAGTTTAAGTTTGCGAAACTCAGTCATCTGCATGTGGTTCACATGATTTTGTGCAAAAGAGTTCATCTTCTGGATGTTTGTGAAAGACTGAAAAGCCACTTTGGCACTTTGAAGGAGGTGTGATTCTGAGGGAGCAGGGTACTGCACACCTAATGTCACGTGGCCTCATATGTAAAGTAGAGAACTGAAAATCAGGAGGTCCCAAGTTCTAGTTAATCCTTGCTAAGTGAAGGTGTTAAACACCATGAAGGAGTGGGGTCATTACTTGGCAAATACATAATAATTACCCCCTAGTTTACTGATCTAGAAAATGGAGGCTCCAAGAAGTGAAGTGGCACGCCAAAGATATAGGGCAAGTCAATAGCAGAACCATATTTAGATTCCTAGTCCTTCAGCATGCCTAATCCCCTAAATGTGCCTTGAAAATAAGTCCACTGAACAATGCTGTATCCTTGGAAAATTATGACTTGAATTATACTGTATAATCCCATTGTCCTCAATAAGTGTTCTCAGTCACATCTAGATCTATGTAACCCTACAATTGTCTAACCCTGCCAAAGTTGAGAGTTTTGCAGGACTGACAGTAGCAAAGTGACCTCTCCATCCTTTGTCTGGCTTGTCAGAGAAGGTGCTGCATCCGTTCAGCCAGAGAGGTAGTTCTAATGGGGACATTGATCCATCTCCAAGCCATCACAGGTGCTTATTTGATGCCTGCAAGTGTTGATCTTACTAAATGAATATTTACCTAGTATAGCTGAGTAGGAAGCCCTTGTGATAATTCATACAATTCAATTTTTAAAAAGTGAAAATAGCATGCATGGCTGAATAATTGTTCCACACAATTATTAATTAAGATCCAATAGCTCTTGAGGAACATTAAGCTTGAAACATAGTCTACTCTGCATTCCAAAGGCAGCATTTCTGATTGTTCAAAAAATTTGCACACAGTTAGAAGTTCATGTTATTGGATGAATAAATAATATGATGAGAGCCCTGAAAAGAACAATTTGAATAACAAACAAGAAATGTATGGGCATTTCAAATGATTTATTTATAGTGCTAACATTTTAAGGTAGATACCTAGATACCCATAATTATTATATAAATTCTAGCTGAATATTTTAACTCTTCATTTAATATGTTGTACATTTTTAACTGTACACCAGTTCCTCAAATAAAATGATGAAAAAATATGCAGCTCAATGAAGCAGGTTTATAGGACTGTAATCTAAAAATATTAGAGTATTAAGCAATCATTTCATGTTGTTTCTCAGCACATGGATGCAGCAAAATTAAACAATTTGAATGTTGTAGAATGGTATCAAAAATAAAATCAACTTTGGTTGCTTTAATCTGTCTATAATGCTCCTACAGCACTAAATTCAGAACCATAAATAACTATAATTTGAATCTTTTATAAATTGACTCATATTCCAGTGTGCAGTTAGTCTAAAGCCAATAGGACTCTTCTGCATTTGCAAAGGTTATGTTACTAGATGATATGTATTCTTATACATTCTATTGCTTTGCATGCTAACAAGTTTCTAAATGACAAATACAAAGGGTTGTATTGTATGAGCTCTCCTGCGTTTCACTTTGATTTGGGGACTGACAAGACCTACCCATGTGACTGCATATTGCGGTGATTTGCATTAGTGGCAATTTTGCTTATGTTATTTATAGTAAAACAGAAAAAGTATATACTTAATAAAAAGAATGCAGAAAATCAATACTGTCAAAGTTAAAAGAACATTAGAATCTGACCAGTGAAGCAATTTACAAACACCATATTAGGCTTAATCCTCATTTATATTAAGGTTACTTTATACCTTTAGCCCACACTTTTAGGCATATTTATACAGCCAGACTGGTGTCAAGTGGCCTTAGTGAAAAGAGAGTCATGCCCATTGTTATTAATTATCTGTATTTGAGTATCACCTACCAGCCCTGTTTAAGACTGGGGGCTCATTTTGCTAGGCACCTTACAAACTCATAGTGACAGTCCCTGTCCCAAAGACCTTACATCTAAACATGCAAGACAAAGGGTGGCCAAGGGTATACAACAGGTTAATGCCAGAACCAGGTCTCCTGAGTCTCAGCCCAGTGCCTTATTTACTAGCTGCCTTATTGGAGGATAGGTCCATCAGTGGCTATTAGTCAGGCTGGGCAGCAATGATGTCCCTAGCCTCTGTCTGCTAGAAGCTGGAAATGGGTGCCAGTGGTTGGATCACTTGATGATTACCTGTTCTGTTCTTTCCCTCTGAGGCACCTGGCATTGCCCAATGTTGGAAGACAGGATACTGGGCTACATGGACCTTTGGTCTGACCCAGCATGGCTGTTCTTATGTTTGATCAGGCTGCACCACTAAAATGAAGTCTTTGTTATCATCAAGCTACTTATAGCTGGTTTAGGAACACACTTAATATATTTCTTATTTCAAGTATTCCAAACTAACATATATAGTCAGATGTTGGCTTGCAGCATAACAATGAGACATAAATCCAGAGGAATTGAAAATAAAAAATCATCAAAATGAAGTTCTCACGTTAATGACATTAATCTGTTTGGTTTGGTGGAGACTTCTACCATTATAGTATGATACTGCAATGTAACTCAACCCTTTGCAGAAGAATGCCACTTTAGCATGTCCTGGAGACAGTCTCTCAGACCATCTCGGGGCACAATGGAGCAAAGAAGAACTCATTCTCTGACAGAGGTTAGCTTTGCTGGCTGGTGTGAGGCAAGAGGAGGATGGCCAGAGCCGACGCTTCCATTTAGGCGACCTAGGCGGTCGCCTAGGGCACCAGGATTTGGAAGGGCGGCATTTTGCCATCCTCAGTGGCAATTCGGCGGTGGGGGGTCCTTCCGTGCTCTGGATCGTCGTCGGCAATTCTGCAGCGGGTCCTTCACTCCTCCAGGACCCGCCGCTGAAGTGCCCCGAAGACCGGGAGCGCAGAAAGACTCCCCTGCCGCAGAATTGCTGCCAACGACCGGGAGCGCGGAAGGACCCCTGCCTAGGCATCAAAAACCCTGGTACCGCTCCTGAGGATGGCACCACAGTCAGCACTAGTACTCAATGACTGTAATTGTGTTTTCCCCTTCACAAAGCCAGGAGCTGGCAGGCTGCTTAACTTCTCCCCATTCCATACCCTTTGTACATTTTCTCTGGAACAGAAACAATCTTGCCTCATGGCAATTTTTAGATGAAAGAAAATGAAACACAGTGACATGCTGAAGTCAGACATTTATGTAAAGCAGGATTCAGAAGAGCACGTTACCGAATACATTAAAGCAGGATATTATCATGCCTTTTCTGCCTCATTGCTGGTAGCAAGTAAAAGTTACCTCAGGACCAAATCCCGCTGATTTTACTTATGTAAATACTCCCATTGACATCAAGGGCAATACTCAGCTGGGCCAGTTGAGCAGGATTCATTCCCGAATGATGATGATGTATGTGAAATGAGTTGGTTGTTAGTTTTTATTTCATGGGTATTTATATTCCAAACACATTAAATAACCACTACAACTGGCAACTGATTGGCACTTTTATGGTAGGCTCAAGGGGTGGTCAATGACTGTCTCAACATGAAGATTTAACTATGCTCTTGTGATTAGAGTCCAGCCACTAAAGGGACAATCTGGGGAAGCTTGCAATCATTCTTCATCCTGTCTCTGTTCTGTAGATAAGTGAAGAATTCATTTCCAAATGCTGTCAGCCTGACCTTTTGTGAGCACTAATTTAGAGAATAATACAAGGTACTGCTAAGTTCATTGAGATGCTTACTGTGCAGTATATAGAAGCTTTCTACAATATCCATAAGAAACTATTACACACATTTAGTACCTTGAAATATGTTCTGGAGCTCTATATTTAAGACAGTTTGTATAGTCTTAAATATGAGTCAGGACAAAGTAATTTTCTGAAGTATCAGAGGGATAGCTGTGTTAGTCTGGATCTATAAAAGCAACAAAAGAGTCCTGTGGCACCTTATAAGACTAACGGACGTATTGGAGCATAAGCTTTCATGGGTGAATACCTACTTTGTCAGCCACATGCAGTGGAAATTTCCAGAAGCAGGTATAAATATGCAGGCAAAAAAAATCGGTCTAGAGATAATGAGGTTAGTTCAATCAGGGAGGATGAGGCCCTCTTCTAGCAGTTGAGATGTGAACACCAAGGGAGGAGAAACTGCTTTTGTAGTTTGGCTAGCCATTCACAGTCTTTGTTTAATTCTGAGCTGATGGTGTCAAATTTGCAAATGAACTGAAGTTCAGCAGTTCTCTTTGAAGTCTGGTTCTGAAGTTTTTTTTGTTGCAGGATGGCTACCTTAAAATCTGCTATTGTGTGGCCAGGAAGGTTGAAGTGTTTCACCTACAGGTTTTTGTATATTGCCATTCCTAAATATCTGACTTCTGTCCATTTCTCTTTTAAATAGGGATTGTCCAGTTTGGCGATGTACATAGCAGAGGGGCATTGCTTAGCACATCATGGCGTATATTACGTTGGGGAATGTTGCAGGTGAATTAACAGATTATGCTGTGGCTGATCTGGTTAGGTCTGTGATGGTGTCACTGGCGTAAATATGTGGGCAGAGTTGGCATCGAGGTTTGTTGCATGGATTGGTTCCTGAGTTAGAGTTACTATCGTGCAGTGTGTGGTTGTTACTGAGAATATGCTTAAGGTTGGTGGGTTGTCTGTGAGCGAGGACTGGCCTGCCTCCCAAGGCCTGTGAAAGCGAGGGATCAATGTCCGGATGGGTTGTAATCACTGATGATGCTTTAGAGAGGTTTTAGCTGAGGACTGTAGGTGATGGCCAGTGGAGTTCTGTTGGTTTCTTTCTTGGGCTTGTCTTGCAGCAGGAGGCTTCTGGGTACATGTCTGGCTCTGTTAATTTGTTTCCTTATTTCCTCATGTGCGTATCGTAGCTTTGAGAATGCTTGGTGAAGATCTTGTAGGTGTTTGTCTCTGTCTGAGGGACAAGCAACACGATTCCATCGTCTACAAGCCAAGCACTGAAGTGCAACTGCATTTGCTACAACCCTTCAATAGGGTGCTTTGAAATTCAGAAATATAGGCCTGCTTCTACAAAGGCCTGAGAGAATCTGAAGTTGATTACTATGGGAGTGGATGGCTGTTCACTAGGAGCTCACTTTTTGTCATATTTCTATATGATAACTATGCAAAACAACAAATTAAACTGTTATTGGAAAAAAATGGGCCTGATCCTGTAAACGTTTTTGGCCAAAAAAATGCAGATTTAGATAAACCAAAAAATTTCACGAATTTATATTGAATTCAGCAAAGTTTTTCCATTGAAAAAAATTTAAAAAAAAACAGTGAAACAAAATATAAAACAAACTAAAACATTTCAACATTTTCAAACATCAATTGAAATAGTTTTTTTCCCCAAAATATACTTCCATTTTATTTAAAATATTTAAAAGTTTTAAAACCTTGAATATGAAATGTTTCATTTTGGGTTGAACTAAGTTCTTTGTTTGATTCTATTTTTTTTTCATATGGCCAGCAAACCAAACAATTAGTTATTTAAATAACTCTAGCCCAACCCCCAATTCTCAAATGTCCCCCTGGACACATGTCCGGGGTCAGAATGCCTCTGTTCTAGGCTGAAATTGGAAAAAGTTTTATGCTAGATTTAGGCTAATCAGTAAGGCCCAGCACACCCTGTTATAAACTTAACATCTTGTAGGATTTCCTAAACGTACATGACCATTTTCTCTCTTCTGAGCTTTAATATTTATCACAGAGCAAGAGGATCTCAATAAACTGCACTGACACGTTGCACTCTGAGTAGGTGGCTTATGGAAAGCTGCATAAAGAGATGTGGTAAAATGAAATCTTGAAACTTTACATAAATATTATGAGTTGCTGTTCTTACACACACACACAATGTATCTTCTGCACACACAAAAATATATTTGATAAACTAGCGGTAATTAAGTTTTTTGGATATGTGCATGGAATTGATATATTGATAGCATTAACTATGTGTATTGCAGTCTGCTATTATGTAAAACTTCCTCACACAGCTCTGTGATATTTATTGTGACTTCCAACATATACTCTACTACAGGTCTCTGGAATAATTCTCAGTAAATCTAACAATTGAACTCCACTATATCTCTGTGCTAATAGTGTTTGCTTGTACAGAGAGATTTTATAACATACCAAAAGAGTAGATGAAAATGACTGACCAAATCTATTTTATTTATAACCTAGCAATGTATGAAATACTGTTTTGAGTAGAATATACTAATGTGATGGATGTTTTCTGTTTCATCCCATGATATTTTATAAAAATATACCTTACCTGCAGATTTAAAATTAACTCTGTTATTTCTAGTTATTTCACTGACATTTATTCATTGGAATAATCAAAATGACATCTAAGATTATATTATACAGTTAGTTGCAGAGAAGGATTATAAAATATGCTAAATTTTAAACATGAAAAGTCCAACTAATAAAAATGTGTGAATAAAAATGTTAATTATTTTCATCCATTTACTAAGCAGTCTCTACATTAAGTGTTCTGTTCCTTGGATTCTATCAAAAAGTATATTAAACTGAAAGGATATGTTCCAGGATTAATTAGGGTGACTTGAAGAACATCTTATACTATGTTAATTGAGCCCATACATCATCTACATTTCAAATGCTGTGTTGAATGGACAGGAAATGAAAATATAGATAAAATGTTTACTATTTTGTAGTTATACATGTATCTGATATTTCCTTGAAATGTATATATTTGATACCGAAGATCAGAATTCTCTTCTCAGACTTTTACTTCCAGAACTGGTTATAAAAGAGAGTCTTTTTATTCTTTGTGGAAAATTTAAATGATTTTTTTTTCATTTTTGTTGAAATCTCCCCCCCCCCATTTTGAAAAATCAAAACTCAAATTATTTGAATTCATGGAACATTGGTGCTTTGTGGGAGCTGTAAGTTCAGGAGTTTTTTGCTTCCATTCTTCTCTATATGCTAGTTAGTTTCCCTGGTCTGACTATATCTCCCATGAAACACCAAAATCTCCCCACCACCACCATAGTGAAGGGAGACAATTGCAAGAGTCCCTGGTCCTGATGCATGATGGGACATGCAGTGTGGTTGGGAAGCACAGCCCATCGAAGAGAATGGCAACATGAGGAAGCTGAACTACGTCTTCCAACAGGCACTGTGGTGGGGCATCTGAATTGAAATATATTGTTAGTTTGAAATATTCCCTTTTTTTTTTTTTTTTTTTTTGAAAGAGAGGGGTAATGAAAAAATTGAAAACTTGCCATGGAAAGTGAATACTTCGCAAAAATAAAAGTTTTGTCAAAAAACAAATTTATCATCAGAAGACAGTTTCAACAGAAAAATTTTGACCAGCCCTAATTAGATTTCCAGCATTTGGAAAGTTAGGTCTTTGAGAGGCTGACAGCAACCTCCAAATTAACATTGGATCTGATTTGTTTGAATATAGGCTTTTGTTTACATAACACAGCTATACCACATACAGTACTAATTTCTATAACAACATCTGGATGTTAGGACTGCAGCATTTAGTGACAGGGAACATTTTTGTCAGCTAAAGAAAAACATACGTAACTTGGCTTCTTAGTTGGGGTAAGTCACAGCTTGCAGCCAAAGATTTTTCAGGCAAAAATCCAGCATATGGCATGCATTGTCTATACTGATGATTTTCAGAACCTCTCCCATTCTTGGTCTAGCACTAGTCCCCAGCAGTGGCAGTGTTTTTATGTCTTATTTCCAGGCCAGTTTACCCTAGTACTATGCTATACCAACTCCAGGAGAGTCATTAGACACCATCCACACATCTAAAAGTCATTCCATGTGTTACAAAATGTGTCATATGTTTCATTTTGTACAAAATTCTGGTTCCCCAAGCACAGTCTAACAGACTTTGAGCACAGAATTGGGGTTACCTAATCTTCTCCTCATCCTGGCTGTAGAATACAGAGTTCCCAAGCAATGGATGCAATTACTACTACATTTCATGGCACATAGTCCTGTCTATACTCACTGTGCCTGCCTACACAGAGATGTGGGAATCGATGTGTGTAGTGACAGACCTAGCACGGTATCCCTGATCAGACCCACTTCCAACCTCCCTGCACACTACATAGAGTGCAGGAGTCTCTTTGCACAGCATCTCTATGGATGGGCTACCATCCTTTCTTTAGCAGAATGGAACTATCTCCACTGCTTTTGGGGACTAATGTGCCCATGGCATTGTAGGGAAAGGCAGGATTTCATCCTTTTCATATAAGGAGTTTTTGTTATATGCACAGATTAGGTTTGTTCATTTTTCCATGTTTTAATCTAAAACAACACAGCCGTGCAGTGAGGACATGACATATATCACAAGGCAAGTCAGAAGCTATCACAAAGTATCTGTGTCACAAAATGAGCCCATTTTTGTCAATTAATTTGCGACATGTCATGAACTAATTTGGTAGATGCCACAGTCACAAGATAACCCAATTTAACTCATGTCAGCACCATATACAATATTAAAAGAGGTGAAGTATGTCAATGTACTGCAGAAAAGGAACAGATTTTCTACCTATGAAAATTAAGAAAGTGATAACCAAAAATTTTGCTTCAGCTAGAGGCTGAAACTGGTGATATATAATGAATTTCTCTCCACACTTTCCCAGCACACAGTACATTACCCTTGAGTGTTGACCTGTGGCACTAAGAGATGAGAGACTAATTTAATTTTATTGTTCCCTCTTTTAATCAAAGGCTGTCAATCATACAATTCCAATTCAACTAAAATTAAATGGAGATTTGCTGATGTGGGCAATTGCTTTCTAGTTATGGGGACGACAAGTGTTTCATATGTGGTCTCATTTGCATTTGAGCCCAAGTTTTCAGATAAACATTCTGGCTTTAGAATTCTGATTGGAAATGATAGTTGAATTTTAAAGTATAGTATTGCCTAATGAAAGAATTTATGATGCAGCTATATTACTGGCAGTAAGAATAAGGGATTCCAGTGGTTTATGTAAATTCAGAACTATAAAGAATTGTTTATTCAACAATTGATTTTTTTAATATAAATTTCATGAAAGTTTATACATGGGGAATTAAAACAGAATTCCAAATAATTGACTCATTTTCTATAAAGGGAGCAATGCATTCCAGGGGAAATTCACATGAGGCACAGCAGATTCATTTAATGCTTTCTTTCATGCCACCTAAACCTAACAGAATTGCTGAACTTCGGGTGGTGATTGGCAGAAAGGGCCTACAAATATGAGGTAGTCTTTGCAGCGGCTCTGAACAGGCTGGTTCATAAGAGACTTTTAAGGTAGCCCAAAGGAAAAGCTGCTATATGTGTAATTACATCAGTCCATCAGCTAAAAAACCTTATTTAGGCAGTACTGACTGGCAGTGGTCAGTATTTTAATCTATGGTCTTAAACATAGATTTCCCAAAGGGTTATATGGTAGACACACCATGGTTATGTCTGTGTTTGGATGAATTCCATACAACACAGCCCTCTGAAGATTCCGTAGTTTGGGAAGGGAAGCACTGAGGAGTGAATTTAAGTCAGATGGTATAGGCTTATATCTGTTTTTACTCTACTTATACACCAAAATATTGGAGGCAGTGAACTAGATCTCTATTTTAATAAAGGAGTGGGGAGAATTGGAAAAAGAAAATTAGTCCCAATGACCATGACTAAGGATATAGATTCTACTTGATCCATTTTTCCTATTTAATCTTGAGTAATTTATGTCAAAATTACACTATAAAAATCTTTTGATTGATTCATGAACTGGTGATTAGTTGTACAAATGCAAGATGAACTGTGTCCAAAACAATGGACAACAAATCTACTTTTTGTTTTTAAACTGCATAAACTCTTTAGTTTTCCAACTCCAATACATTAAATTAATTTTATGTTAGCAGTTGTTTCCAATTACGTGATTATAGCTTACAAAGTCAACAGAAATCATGTGTTTACCATCCTAGGAATGAAACAGTTTACTGTACAACCATAAAAATTCAAAATCCCTTGCACTGCAATAATCTGAAAGTTTGAATTAGGCTGTAGACTATAGCTATTAAGGGAAGTCGTGCAGAAATATGCCCTTTAGCATGATACTTACTCTAAATTATGTTACTCTTTAAAGTGCTTATTTTACCATGTGAATCTTTAAATTAAAAATGAGGCACTTTTATAAGCTTTCCAAAGGTATATTCTGTGATAGCTTACTTTCATTTTATTAACCTACAGCCTTTTATCAAATAGGATAATCCTAGTTTTCTAACTACCTATCTAAAACAATTGCCCTTTATCTGGAATCCATCAGCATTGCTGTTAGGCATTCTACTTTACTTCAGTTGTTGACTCCACTGATGGAAATCCATGCAGTAAAAGCCTGTGAGATCAAGATGAATGAAAGGACAACGTGGACTATTAAAGGCTGGGCTGGCCCCCTGCAATCCAGCTGGGATAAAGGGTAATGTGCAGCTGTACTGCTTCAGGAGCAGAGGATAGACCAAGCTATGTCTCAGAGAGCCACAGTTCAGACTCTGCTTCCCATTTGCTCCAGGGAGATGGAGCAGTGCTGGGGCAGTGCTTTCTTGATACAGCTTCCTTCCATCTCTGTGTTGGCTCAGTTGGGCAAGCTATAGTGTTGAGGAGTCAGAATCCAGCCAAAAATCACTCCCAACTGCTGCCCACCTAGAGATTGTATCTCCCTGCTACGCACAAACCACTAGTGTGGGTATTAAGCAGAAGATAAGGGCATGCATATAACTTCTTTATTACCTGCATGGGTGGGTTAGGTAGCATATGTCTGAGCATTGGAAAACCTTTTTCATAACTTTACATATGACTGATCAGGTTCCCCTCAAAGTCAGTGGGAATTTGACATTGTCATCAATGACAGGGGATCCACAGGAGGATTAGATAGAAGTTATTTTGGTTTAGTTTTGCAGCGCCAAAGTTATTTGTGCAATACAGAAATAATGTGTTAATTGTCAAACCAGCACCTCCCATTTTAATACCATTACAAGCCAGGTTGTAGCTTAGACTACAAGTCCATGCAGGGGAATAAGTGTCCCCTTACGGCTCTCCCTGGTACATCCCACCCTTTAGAAGAGTTATGTCTGGTACATTAGGCTACTCACCAACTTTCTGCCATCCCAAGTCAGGAGGGCATGGAATGGGGATTGGGCAGAGCCTTGCTTCAAATCCTCATATTCATTGCTCAGAGTAGCTGAGCCAACCCCAGAGCATATAGGGATATAGGCCAAGAATAGATTAACACCACCCAGGCGCAAGGAGGAATCATGCCTGAGAGCAACAGCTGAGTCACACTACCTCCCACAGGTGCTCCTGAGGCAAAGGGGCTTGCACATTACTCCTTGCTTGGAGCTATTCTTACAATCAGAACCTAGCCCCAACAGATCATCTTTAAATTGACATTGCAGGGGGCCAGTATATTTTATTTTTGATTCCTTCATACAATACCTGTCTACTTACCACGATCTATTTGGAGCAGAGTCCATGTGTTCAGATGATATGAGTCTGTGGAGTATCTACCACAATGGGGCCTCTATCTTGATTTACATCCCAGGAACTACTGTAGTGTAAACATGCTATAACAACAAGAACATAGCCACAGAAAGGAACAGGAGAATTAAATTAAGTAAGGACTTAACGCATTCCATATTTCAGCAACTCTCCTTAATCATACAGTTCAGAAGAGGTCATTTCCTTTAAAGTGGTTTTATTGTTGGGTTGTAATAGTCAGAGCTTAAGTTTACCCTCAGGAATAAAGAAATAGGTCAATTTTCTCAAAAAATGCAATTATTTAAAAAAATTGTCATGATATGTGGGACCCATTGACAACAAGGTCTCCAGCACAGTTAAATAGGTAAGGAATACATTACTGTCAGGAAGCCAACAGATAAAACCACTTACTCTTTTAATGGAGTTGTAACATTAAGTAATGAAAATATTTGATCTGCTAATCCACAGAAAAAAGTCTTTGCAAATTGTGATTTTCTTCTTAACTGTGTTTTCAGTGGGACTTTAAAGTTACACACAGAGTACAGCCTAGTACATTACTAACTGACCCAGTTTGCATGTGATTATAAATCCAGGTGGAAAGTTCACACAGCCTTATTCTTTTATTTTTTTGGTAGCCTTATGACATACCCTTTAAAGCTTGACATTGTCTGGTAAATCCAAGCACAGCTGCTATGATTTTTCTTTTTGTATAGTCTGTTGGCCAGGCAGTTAAGGCAGTTTAGGGTACCAGTAAAAATGGCTTTGTTGTATTTAAAAAAAAAAAAAAGTGACGTGACTTCAAGCGGCCTTGTTTTTTGTTTTATTTTTTCTTCTGTTTCATACAGAAGAATTTGCAGGTTTTGCACATTCAAAGCTTCTAATGACTTGGGAATTTTGAGAGTGTAGGAACTGGAGGATGAGATGCTTCACTGGTACAGTAGTTTGCTGTGCTTACAGTAGGTACCAGGACACACAGGACTGTACCATGTAAAACAAACTTCTCAAAACCTTGTCTACCTGCCACTCTATAAACCAAAGCCTGTGCCTAAATGCAGATGCATGCAGGTGGGTGGAGTCCTGCCCCCGCATGGAGCTGCATTGACTTCAAGACACTCTGCAGAGGCCAGTTCATGCAGATCTGATGGCAGGAATAAGGCCCAGCAATCACCATTTGCTTAATAAATCATGAATTAGCAAGGTTCAGCCTTGGACACTGTACTTAAAAGAAAAAATTGCTTAATATCAGTACGATATTAGTTGTAATGTCATGCAAACCTGAATTAGCTGTTAAGTGAACACTGAGGTAAAACCTGAGAAATTTATTGAGGGAATTATCTGATATATTTTAAATACAAGAATAAATATTGTGAGTATATAATGTAATTTATAGTTTGCCACAACTTTTTCTTTTCTCTGAAAGAAATGTTTATATTTACAATGTAGCAGAAAAAATGAATTACTCATACATAAAAAGTTATAAACCTTTAGCTTAGACTTTCAGCATGAAGAAAGGGCCTGAGAAGTAATTTTGCAAGTCTCTTATTTTACTCCCAACTTTCCCAAGTGCCTGATAAATGGTTGTAACCTTTATTCTGTCTATGCAAGCCATATAGGATATAAATCTGTATGCTAGGATATACAGGTGCCTGAAAGCAACTCGGTATTAATGTAAAACCTCCAAAAATTAAAAAGGGGAATTCTAAAATGTAGATTTACAAATGTGAAAGGATAGTTTGTTCTGTTATTTAAAGTAGAGGCAATGGTCACAGTTAAATGTTTCCACTGGCTTGAGATATTTTACCTGTTTGAAAAATAAACCTGTATATTTTTTTGCTCCAATCCAAAAAAGCACATGAGCATGTCACTAACTTTAAGCATGTGAGTAATCCCAATAAAATCAATGGCACTACTTGTATGCTTGAAGTTAAGGACACACTTATTAATTAGAATGTAACATTATTCAGCTCCAAGAATTTCTTTTTAAAAAATAATTCAAATCTCTAATCTTTTCTAACATTAGCATTTGCTAACTACAGAGTCTTTCCACCATATGAAGAAACATTAGAGCAAGATAGAAGAGAATCAAGAGTATTGTGTATTTAACTTTCTATTATCAGAAATGACTAGAGAAGTTTTAAGTAGAGTAAAAAGTTGTTCACAAGACCATTTACACTGGACACTAGATCTGGAGATAATTCCATTCATGAAAGATTTAGTTATTTCAAATTTTGATTTTGCTCTGATTAGAGTTGTGGTCCCTGAAAGCCCAGACTCCACCCCTCTTCCCCTGCCCCCCCGGAAGGGCCAAGAAGATGGATGGGTAAGTTTCCATTAGAAATCAAGCAGGTTTTCATCAGGACTTTGATTATATCAATCTGTTTCTGTGGATCATTTCAATTTTGCCAAATCAGCAAATTCTGATGAAACATGGTTTTATCTGAATTGTTACAATCTCTCCTGGATGTCTTGTTAATCTATAGCTGGAGAGGCAATGACAGTCTTTCATGTCTTCACTGAAACTTGTGTAGCCCAAGTCAATTCAAAATACAGCAAAGCCAGCTAAAAAATTGCCAATGAATAACTTTACTCATATGAAATACTCACAGGCCTTTGGAAGCTTGGGACCACAGTCTTTTCAGTCAATGGAATTGGGGAACACACAGAAGAGAGGTGCTTCCTCCATCTATGTACATGCTTTAATAGGAACCAATCATGCATGTGACTAGATCAATATATTTACAGTTGTGCATCATAAAATATCATTAAGAAATGTTAAATGAAAATGCTGATACATGCACAGTAAAAGGAAAAAACAACAACATTCCAAATGAAATACATGAAGGAATATGGTCACTATAATAACTCCTCTCATAGCTCGAACTAGTTAAAGCAATCAAAGCTGCATTGACTTATAAACACAATCTTTAAGTGTTACTGTATTTCACTCAACAAAAAAGTAACCAGACAGATATTTTCAAATAAGGTTTGAGGAAAAACCTGTCTCCAGTTTTAGAACTTTGTAATTTAAGATGTTCTCGCTTGGAGCAAACTTTCATAGCAGAGTCATAGACTGACAGAATCTAAAATACAGCTAAACAAAAGAGTCAAATCTGTAATAATATCATAAGCATTTCTCACTGTATTATGGTCCATGAATGATGCAAACCATTAATGGATGCTAGGAATTAATTAGTGGTCAGAAGGTTTGGGATAGAGAGCATAGTATCCCTGAAAAAATAATGAATTAATCAACCCAATGATTGCTCTATTCTTTCTTTCCTGTGAAGAGATTAAAAACACACCACTGTTGTATGCTGTAGAATTAAGAAACCTACAGACCATCAGACAATCCAGCTTATCATTTGTATCATGAACTTCACAGACCTAATAATAATGAGAGGGTTTCAGCATAGTACATACAAGAATCTCTTGTTGCAGACATCATGGAAGCCTCATCCTGGTAGTGTTTCAGCAAATTGCACTAATCCAAGTGATTTTAATCAGTGCAGGCTATCAAAGAGGACAAGGTTGAGGTAAGGATCATGAGTTTCAGATTGCCTCATCAAGCTCAGTCAAGGCTTATTTAAGGCAAGTATCTTGATGGAAATCATGTGTGCAGACTTCTAAAGAGAACAGATTCTTATTTAAACAACCACAAAAACAGCGGTATTATCCCAGGTTTTTAATTATTTTAAGCAAACTGCTGTTCTCGCCATCTTGACATGCATATGCTTCTAGTTCTGAGTATAAACTCATGGTCCCACCAGACATCATTTAAATCATTTCAGTTTACAGCATGGGCTATAAGCCGTGCTTTCTGGATATCTGTTACATTAATTCCATCTGTAGTATTTCCATAATCAAATATCTCACCTACAGGCAAAACCACTCATTTAAAACAACAAAAATCCATAGGCATATTTTCCAGAGAAAATGATACACATACCAAGAAGTGTAATAAAGCATAATTAATATATTTCTGAAAAAATAATAGTATAAAAGAAGATCATGTTTTCTTTTACCTGATTCTGGAAACTTCTATCAGACTTCACACAAAGCATCTCATGGACTTTGTATTTTCCCTCTGGGACTAGCTGGCCTTTTCAAGAGAAGTCCTGCCCTATTTTCTGTACTTCATAAAGTATTTTAATTACTATAAGAAAAACAGTACAATGTCATAAAAAAAAAGGATTCAGTCTCAATTCTGCAGTAGAAGAGATCTCATCTAGCCTTACCTGCTCATATCCCAGCAGCAACATTTCATTTACTTCCCTACCTTGCGATCCCCATTGATCTCCAGGACTGGATTAAGGCA